>NC_141875.1:271660085-271811600 GCF_056163025.1 Triticum urartu
TGAGTGATTGCTTATGTGTGGTTACTATTGCTTGCTTACGATAAATTGACCGGAGTGTGGCGAGTAGAACTATCATGAGTTATGAGTGTGAATCATCTTCATCAACATTGCAGGCAAGTTCACACTTTGATCATATCCCTTTCATACCTAGTTTTATGCATTAGTTTCACCCTCAAACATTGCATGAGTAGGATTGATAACATGTGGGTATTGGGAAGTAGTTGATGTTGTAGGAACCTATTGCCCTGCATTCAAACCTTGGGAGTTACTATTACGTTATGCTATGCTCGTAGACGTGGATTGGGTTTGAGAGTATTTCATGACAGATGTGAGATTGTTAATTAATGGTTTACTTAAGGTGGCAACTTTAACACACATCTGGGTGGATTGAGGCACCTGGGTACTCCAGCGATTGCCTGTCTAGGAACCTGGGTATTCCAGGATTGCCTTTTTTATGGACCGCCACCCAGGCTCAAAGGGATCATGAGATTATTCATGCTAGAAACTTCCGTGTGCAGCCACAAGCTATTATGGGTTCTAGCATAGTTGACTAAGTTGTGCGAACTCTTACAGTGGTAGACTAGCAGATGTAGGGGAAAGTAGGTGTAACGGTCTACCCGATCGTAAGGTGCTAGTGATTCTGAAAGACTATGTCTCGGTCATCCGTCTTCTCAAACACCATGTAGTGCGAGAAACCAAACGGAGGCGATCGAGTCTTGTGGGGAAAAGTGCGCAAACCTCTGTAGAGTGTATAAACTAATCATGGTTAGCCGTGTCCCCGGTTATGGACGTCTTGAGTATCTAGTACTTGGATTATCATATGAATCTCATCACGATACTTTAAATTAATTTTGTTGGGTTTAATGATGTTACTTAATTGGGATTGAGAATGCTGTCAACCATTCTCAATGTTCAACAACCACCATGATAGTTAAATAAAGATTTATTCCTTTGTAGTAGGGAAAAATTGGCTTTTCGCAAAAACCTTATAACCATAGAGCTTTTCCACCAGCCATATATGCATGTAGTGATAGCGATTGTTCATCATTTCTCTCTATGGTGTGCATTTGCCAGTACATTAAATGTACTGACCCTCTGTGGCTGCAACGTCTCATGTTGCAGGATTTCTTACGACGAGTAAGTGATACGTTAGGGTTACGATTTGTATACTCAACTTTGCCGTTGGTGTTGATGGGAATCCGCAACCTTGTTTCTTCCGCTATTTTGGATTGAGGTAATAGTATTTACGTTACTTTATACATGTGATTTACCTCTGTTATAAATCCTCGAGTACTGTGTGTGTCAGCATACCGATCCAGGGATGACACTTAAGCACAGAGACTTGATCCATTCGGGTCGGGTCGCTACAAGATGGTATCAGAGCACATGTTGACTATAAGACGTGACCCTAGAAACTGGCAAGCCCATAGCAAAGATTTTTCTATACAACTTTCCCTTTCAAAAATATCTTTTACCTCTCTTCTCTTCTGAGCTTATTAAAAAATTGCCTTTTAGTGAGACCATATCCCTTTTCCCTTTGGATCACTCGAAGATTCGACGGATGAGACCACTCCAAGAAGTACAAGATATTGGACAACTAAGACCGCTTCGGAATGAAGAGGAGTTTACTATGCATCTGAAAAATGGAAACTACAACAGTTGAAGACTCCGAAGACTAGGAGAATTTGAAGGCTCCGAAGAATTTCCAGATTTGTGTGACCTAGGAAGGCTACCCTTATGGAACTTGGCAGACTATGGAACTTGTCAATACCCAAGATCAAGGTGTATCGGAGAAAGACCGAAGCATGGAGATTTAAAAAAACCTCAAAGTTCTATCAAGGAAAACCCTAAGGCAGGAGATGTCAACTATGGAGAGATAGCTCATGGAAAAGACAAGAGCAGAAACACAGCTATCCATGATGTCATCGCCCGCTTATGCTATTGTCACTGTGCTGAGTTAAGCATGCATATGCATGGAAGGATTGGATGGTAGAAGGCTGAAGTAGCAGCTATCAGCAAAAGATGAAGTTTTAACCTTAGCCGGTGTATCACCAGGATCTGGAGTGTTACATCAAGAAGTTAAGATGGAGCTACAAGAAGCCGTATTTTGACAAGGAGAATTTCGTGAAGAACTTAGGACCCAGAAGTTGAAGTAGCCAAGCTGGAGGAGCTACAACCTCGAGATACCGGAGATTTGTCAGGAACTAAAGGACAGTAGGATCATGACTCATGTCGAGGTTGATGAAACCCAGAAGTCTAGAACACAACTCTAGAAATATTGAAGGACGTCATGAGAGACTTCGTGTCAACAGAGATGATCTGGCAAAAGAACTTGAGAAGACAAGCATGATCGGAAGAAGCAATTGGAGGCATGAACAAGGCTTGAAGAGTTTGGAGACGTTGAAGATTTATTGACCTTTAGAAGACCAAACCCCTGTTATATACCTACATTAGATGCGACGTTTGTGAGCTGTCATATGTTTGATGTTTTTCCGACAGCCCCAATAAAATCTGTCTTTTTAAAACTGTTGTTTGCATTGTGTGTATCCCTCTCCCTCTCTCTTATCTTACCGCAAACCCATGGACCCAATAGAGGATGAATGAAGATGAGCTTATATTTTCTAGACCGATGAGTCAATTGGAGACGGACCAATGGATTCATAACATGGAGGATGACATGGAGAATAACCCTATAGTCGGAAAGGATATGACCCAACATGCTCTTTAGTGCTTTGAAAGAGGTGCTGCTACTTGGTGGAGGATGTACCAAACCATCAATGGATGGCAAGGGGTAACCACTTGGAAAGAATTTAAGTTGACTCTGCCAAAATCTCGGCTTGTGTCCCAGAAGTTGAAGCCTTATGGAAAGGATATGAAGAAACCTTGTGCATGCAAGATTTGTGGAGAAATAGGACACACCCATAAAGAACACAAGGATGAATGCCCTAATTGTGAAGGAAGTCACCCAATTGAAGAATGCCCAACTAGGTAGATTACTTGCTTCTTGTGTGAAGGGACTACCCACTATCCTGCTCAGTGTCATATGTACCCCATGGTACAACGAACCATCCAGCAGAAGAAAGAAGTAATGAAAGGAGCCCTCATGGAAATTTTAGAAGAAGTTGTGATGAAGAAAGAGATGGAGGACACGCCTAAAGAAGACCCGAGTAAACCCTGCACTAAGTCTTGCTATTCATGTGGAGAAGAAGGACACATCTCCCAAAATTGTTTGAATGGGGATCTAGTATAATTCCCGACAGAGGAAGTAGAATATGACCCACAAGAAATAGAAGCCATGATTGGCATGGAAAGGTCCAGGAAGAGAAGCAGATTGGATTCCAGGAAGGACCTGAGTGATATCACCTGTTACAGGTGCAAGGAGTCAGGGCACTACCTCAACAGTTGCCCAAAAAGGAAACCTCGATACTTGTCAGAAGTAATATGTTTTAGTTGTAATGGAGCAGGGCACTTTGCCAGAGAATGCCCCAAGGAGAAGGAAACTTGTGCGAGATAGTTGAGTTTGCAACAAAAGAATGGAGTAGTAGAAGTGAGAACATTTTCTTTTATATCGAGGTGTTGAGTTGAGATTGTAATCAATTGAGAGTGAATAAAGTTAGCATCGTTGGTACTGATATGGATTTTATAAGTTGTTACTCTATGAAGAAGAATTTTGGCCATTATGAGGATATGAGAAATATGGTCTATGGAAGATTTGTGCATTTTAAGGGTGGTAGTACCCTGTAAGAACCCTTGACCCCTGGAAAAGATAAGGATACTCCACTAAGTGGATTTCGGATAAAATAAGTATGAGTTTTGTCTCGATATGTGTGATGCCCCAAGAGTATGTGGGATGAAGTTGGAGACCGTCAGTTGTTTGGACCAAACGTGATCAAGGAATCAGAAAAGAATGTTAAGTTTATTCGAGATAGACTGAAGGTAGCTCAGTCCAGGCAGAAGAGTTATGCAGACTCAAAAACTCAAGGAGGTAGTCTATGAAATTGGAGACAGAGCATGTCTTCGTGTGTCCCCTCTGCGAGGAGTTAAACGATTTGTAGTTAAGGGAAAGTTAGCCCCGAGATTTGTAGGACCATACCAAGTTTTGGAGCGTATGGGAGAAGTGGCCAACAAGTAGGAGTCACCTGAAGGACTGTCAGGAGTTCATGATGTGTTTCAGGTTTCCCAGTTGAAGAAGTGCCATGCAGAAATGGCCAATATTCCCCTATAAGGACACTTGACCCTGGAAAGGATAATGATGTTCCACGAAGTGGAATATGGACTGCATAAGTATAAGTTTTTATCTCGGTATGTGGGATATTCCATGAGGATGAAGAGATAAATTACTATTGGATATAAAGGAGGTATGATGTCGGAAATATGGATCAATGGAAACTCCATGATGAGTCTGAGTAATCATGTCCTAGTGTGGTGTCAATAGAAGGAAGGAAGACAATACAATTGGATGGATTTAAGAATACTAGGAAGTTGGAAGTTGGAATAATGATCAGTTGCCCGATGATAAGTTCAAGGACTACAAGTGATGAGATGGGCCATAACCAATAGGCCCCAGGACCTGCCAAGAAACAAGCACATTCTTGCTGAAGGAAAAACCCTGGATGAAGATACAACATTTATCGGCAGACAAATTTTATAGGAGTAACACAAAACCTGAGAGTTCTGAAGGAACGATAGATGTTTGTTTGGCTTGCAGAATCCATGGAATTATCCGAACTTAGTTCGTCGACAAGAGAAATTCTGCAATGCTTGTAAGGATGACCGAGTGTTAGAATGTGAGATTCGCTAAACCATGTACAAGGTAATGATTTGGGTGCGGGATGGATTGATCACCATACCGACTTACTCTTATTGTTCGCCTTGCTATATGGGATGGTAAATCTGAGTGACTTACCTATAGTAGAGAGACAACGATCAAAACCTTATTTAAGCCTTAGAATGGTATAGGTATTTTTCCCTTGTACAAGGCAGCTTTTGCCAACCGTAGGTTATACGGTGAGGATCAACCAAACCCATTTCCTGCAGAAGGAACCATAAATTGTTGACCACCATGAGATATCGATAGTTGTTTAGTTTTGGCGCCAGACCTGTCAGCTAAGAAGACCCAGTCACAGAAGAACCTTACTAAGATGAAAGATAGAAGAATTGAGGAAAACGTTATGCCACTACCAAAAGAGCCCAGATAAGGAATTATCCTGAAGATCTGAGAAGATCGACACTGTTAACAATATGGATGAAGTATATGAGTTTTGATGGAACCGTAACCATGCTTCTAAGGGTGGTAGCACCCCAGACCCCGGAGACGATTGATGAAATTTTGAAGAGACCCCAAACCTAACCTATTTCATGCTAGCCTCTCCGAATCTCGAGGAAGAGATTCCTTTTAAGGGTGGTAGGTTTGTAACATCACAAAATTCTAAATTTTGGAATGTTATAATAAATAGATAGATTGGATTGATTGTTTGATTGATTGTGTGAAATTGAGTGAAATTCGAAACCTTTTTGAAAGTTAAATGAGAGGGAATAAAAGGACTTTCCCAAACTTTCATTTTGCATTCATGATCTTCGTGAATTCAAATTCTTTTCACCACGAAACCCTGGAGAGAAGATGACATGACTTCTTCCATTTATTTAAATGACAAGGGGTGTTGAAAATATTTGAATTTCATTTGGAAAATATTTCCAATTCTGAAACTTTATGCAACTCAATGATTTTCACGAGAGGAGATAAAATGACTTCTTCAAATTATATGAAATATGAGTTGGGAGTTTCAAAGGATCAAATTCAAAGTCTTTTGGAATTATTTTTCAATTTGGAGTTATTTGGATTTTATTCAAATCATTTTTCTCCAAAAATAAAATACAGGGAAAATAGGGTAACATGATTCCCTACAACAGAAAATTGGAGAGAAATAAATTTGATTTCACTTTGGTATTTTTAAAATGATTTTATTGGATTTTATTAGGGCAGTAGCACTCTTTGAATTATCTGAATTTGTGTGGATTTTATTTAGCATTATAAAAATGTCCATGTTGTAGAAAATCTTTTTTTGCAAATTCTGGTATATTATATGCCGATATAATTTTTTTTCTGTTTTCGAGAAAAATCTTAAGAAAAAACTTCCCGTCGAAACTGGGCCAGCCAAGCTCCTAGCCGAGGCCTAGCCCAGCTCGCCCGACCGCTCCTGTCTCCGCCTCCCGCACGGCGTCCGCCGCCGCCACGCCCCGTGTCCGACCGGGACACGTCCCGCCGCCGCCGCCTTTGCCTCTACCCCTCCTCCACTCCTCGACCTCCCGTCCGCCTTTATAAGCGCCGCCCAGACCCCTCCCTCTCCTCTTTCGCCGCCCCGCCCCACAGCTCCGCCGCCACCGTCTGATCTCGCCGCCGCCCCGCTCCGTCCCGTCACCGTCGACCACCGCCGACGCCGCCATCCTCCTCGCCTCGCCGCGCCGCCCCTCCCCTCCCTGACCCCTTCACCGCCCTCCTGGACGAGCGGAGCCGCTGCCCCGGCCGGACCCGAGCCGCCGCCGCCATCCTGTTGTTGCTGGAACCCGCCGCCGTCGCCGTTGCTGTTGACCCACCTTGGACCGGTAAAAAAACCGCCCGGTCCGATCCGGTTTATTTTTTTTCTCAATTTCATTTTTTTGTTAAACCCGGTTTTGTTTTATTAACCTAGTTATTTAGTGGATGTTCGCTAGGTTAGATCTGTTAGTGAATGCTTTTTTTCGTTAGGTCTCCATAGCGAGCGTTCGCTCAATAGTTTTTTTCTTTTCTTTTTAGTGTTCTACCAGGGACTCATTTGTGAGTTTTTATTTACAGATCAGCCCCTGGTTTTCAAACGACTATAACTTTTTACTCGTTAGTCCAAATTCAACGAATCCAACATCCACATCTTCGTTATGATTCCCTCTATCCAGTAATCCAACTCAAACATGTTTTTGAAAAGTTTAAAATTTGAATTAGATTAGATTTGAATTCAAACTTCATTTGATCATAACTTGAGTTTCATAGCTCTGTTTGAGTTGATTCGTTTTGCAAATTGAAGCTCTTCACCTAAACTTTCTGATAAGGCCAAATTCATATAATTTTGGTACTGTTAGAAATTGTTTTATGTTGCAAGAGTTATTTGCTTGGTTTTGAAGTTTTTCGAATCGTCTTCTTCGATCTTACTGATATTTTGAGTGATTGCTTATGTGTGGTTACTATTGCTTGCTTACGATAGATTGACCGGAGTGTGACGAGTAGAACTGTCAAGAGTTATGAGTGTGAATCATCCTCATCAATATTGCAGGCAAGTTCACACTTTCATCATATCCCTTTCATACCCAGTTTTTATGCATTAGTTTCACCCTCAAACATTGCATGAGTAGGATTGATAACATGTGGGTATTGGGAAGTAGTTGATGTTGTAGGAACCTATTTCCCTACATTCAAACCTTGGGAGTTACTATTACATTATGCTATGCTCGTAGACTTGGATTGGGTTTGAGAGTATTTCATGACAGATGTGAGATTGTTAATTAATGGTTTACTTAAGGTGGCAACTTTAACACACATCTGGGTGGATTGAGGCACCTGGGTACTCCAGCGATTGCCTGTCTAGGCACCTAGGTGTTCCAGGATTGCCTTTTTTTATGGACCACCACCTAGGCTCAAAGGGATCCTGAGATTATTCATGCTAGAAACTTCCGTGTGCAGCCACAAGCTATTATGGGCTCTAGCATAGTTGACTAAGTTGTGTGAACTCTTACAGTGGTAGACTAGCAGATGTAGGGGAAAGTAGGTGTAACGGTCTACCCGATCGTAAGGTGCTAGCGCTTCTGAAAGACTATGTCTCGGTCATCCGTCTTCTCAAACACCATGTAGTGCGAGAAACCAAACGGAGGCGATCAATCTTGTGGGAAGAAGTGCGCAAACCTCTACAGAGTGTATAAACTAATCATGGTTAGCCGTGTCCCCGATTATGGACGTCTTGAGTATCTAGTACTTGGATTATCATGTGAATCTCATCACGATACTTTAAATTAATTTTGTTGGGTTTAATGATGTTACTTAATTGGGATTGAGAATGCTGTTAACCATTCTCAATGTTCAACAACCACCATGATAGTTAAATAAAAATTTATTCCTTTGTAGTAGGGAAAAATTGGCTTTTCGCAAAAACCTTATAACCATAGAGCTTTTCCACCAGCCATATATGCATGTAGTGATAGCCATTGTTCATCATTTCTCTCTATGGTGTGCATTTGCCAGTACATTCAATGTACTGACCCTCTATGGCTGCAACGTCTCATGTTGCAGGATTTCTTACGACGAGTAAGTGATACGTTAGGGTTACGATTTCTACACTCAACTTTGCCGTTGGTGTTGATGGGAATCCACAACCTTGTTTCTTCCGCTATTTTGGATTGAGGCAATAGTATTTACGTTACGTTGTACATGTTATTTACCTCCGTTATAAATCCTCGAGTACTGTGTGTGTCAGCATACCGATCCAGGGATGACACTTAAGCATAGAGACTTGATCCATTCGGGTCGGGTCGCTATAGAAGGCTTCTTCCCGTGCAGTACCCCAAAGAAAAGGCACATCCTTCTTTGTGCTCATTGAGAGGTGCAGCAATGGTGCTGAAATCTCTCACAAAAAGCTTATGGAATCCAGTGAGGCCAAGAAAACTCCTCACTTGTGTGACCGTTTTGGGCTACGACCAACTCTCAATAGCTTCAATGTTGGCTTTATTAACTTCAATTCCCTATGGAGTAACAACAAAGCCAGGAAAAGATACCCGGTCGATGCAATAAAAAAAACACGTAAATGTTCCAAATGCTGCTCCAAAGATCTGGTACAAATCAGTATATCATCAAAATAGACTACCACAAATCGTCCAATGAAAGCACATAACTTCGTTCATTAATCTCATGAAAGTACTAAGTGCATTAGTTAACCCAAAAGGCATGACTAACCACTCATATAATCCAAACTTAATTTTAAATGTTGTTTTCCATTCATCTCATAGTTTCATACGAATTTGACGGTATCCACTACGCAAATCAGCTTTGGAGAATATTGTAGAGCCACTCAATTCATCAAGCATATCATCTAGCCTAGGAATAGGATGACAATAACGAATAGTAATATTATTAATGCCTCTACAATCAACACACATACACGACGTACCATCCTTTTTTGGCACTAGTATAATAGGAACAACATAAGGACTAAGAGATTCGCATATATAACCTTTGTCGAGCAGCTCCTGTACTTGATGCATAATCTCCTTCGTCTCCTCTGGATTGGTACGGTATGGTGCACGGTTGGGTAGTGATGCACCGGGAATTAAGTCAATCTGATGCTCAATCCCTCGAATAGGTGGTAATCCCGGTGGCATGTCTTGTGGAAAGACGTCAGCAAACTCCTGCAAAATATTAGTGACAACAGGAGGCAAATAGGAAGGAACATCCTCAAAAGAAATAATGCCTCTTTGCACACAAAAGCATAGCAAACAGATTTGCTGTGATCTAGATCATCAATATCAGATTTCGTGGCAAGTAAACATCCTCTTTTCAATTTAATTTCAGAAGCAACACTAGATGGTTTATTATGAGGTTTCATTTGTTGCTCAAATTCTTTTGCCACTAGCTCGATTAATATCATCTTTCAAAATGGAATCAGGAGTCATAGGAAGCAAAGTAATATGTTTATCCTTATGAACAAGAGTATAGTGATTGTTTCTACCATGGTGTACAGATTTTTTATCGAATTGCCATGGTTTACCAAGTAATAAGGAACATGCCTGCATGGGAACCACATCACAATCAACCAAATCAGCATATGTAGCGATACTAAAATGCACACAAACAGTACGTGTTACCTTATCCTTGCCGCTATTATTGAACAATTCGATGTAGTAAGGATTCTCCACCATCTCCATGCTAGCCAAGTTGTTGCAGCTCCCTCCATCTATGATGACGCGGACAGATCATTCCTTCACAATTCCCTTTGTATGTAACAAATTATGCCTATGATTTTGCTCAGCTTGTGTGACCTGCACACTCAAAACATGTTGAGCAACTAAACTTTCATACCTGTTAGTATCTTCAGCAGCCATGTATTGCATCTCATGATCAGAATCATCTCCACCGTGTTCTTCACTTGTAATAACACTACTGGAATCAGCTTCTTTGCCATCCGACATGGCAGACGGCAAAGGCGTAGATCACGGACGGCAAACTTCTTTGCCGTCCGCTAGCGGACGGCAAACTGTCCGGATGAACACGTGCCAGCAAAGGCCTTATTGCCGTCCGCTTCCTAGAAACGAACGGTAAAGGATTATGCTATCCGCCATCCGAGGCCAGTAGACGGCAAAGACAGCGGACGGCAGTGCGGTGGCATGAGAGCCATTAGGGGGTTAACGACGCTCTTTGTCGTCTGCCAGCGGACGGCAAAGAGTCGAAGTTCTATGCCATCCGCTGACAGACGGCAAAGAGCTCAGCTAGGCAGCACTGGGAAGCTGCCACGTGTCTAGCTATGCCATCCGCCAGCAAACGGGAAAGTGGTTTGAATGTTTGTCGTCTGCCAGCAGACGGCAAAATGACCAAATAGGCAGCCACTGTTCCCAGTTTGCACAGGTGACTGCCACATGTCCTCTTTGCCGTCCGCTAGCAGACGACAAAGCTCTTTGCTGTCTACTAGCGGACGACAAAGAGGCTATATATCCCCTATTTTTATTTAAATCCCATTAATTAGACATGGTTTCAAACACAGATATACATGCATACATATCCAACATATCCAACAGCATGTCCAACAACATATTTCATCAAATCCAACAACATAGTTCAACAAAGTCCAACGTATCCATATATACATAACCAGAACCAAGTTTCCAACAACATATCCATATAGACATACATATCCAAACAAGTTTTCATAAACAACAAGGAAGCACCCGAAGAATAGTACACTCCATGAATCCAAGCTTCCTCATGTAAAGCAAATTTGCAAATTGGGAAACATGAAAGTTAGAAGATGAAGAAGAAGAAGAAGATTTTTTTTCTTCTCTTTCTTTTTCTCCTCTCCTCTTCTTTATGTTCTTCTTCTTCTAAATAAGGTAGGTAAAAATGTCATTTTATTGCTAAGCTAGGTAAAAATGCTAAGTGTAGGTCATTTTAGAGCTAAGCCAGGTAAATAGGGCATTTTGGAGCTTAGTAAGGTTATTATGTCATTTTCGAGGAAAATAAGCTAAGTCTATATCATTTTGGAGCTAACAAAGATTATCATGCCATTTTTTACCTAAGTATGCTAAGTATGTCATAAATGACCTGAATAACTAAGTATAGCTCATTTTTTTATCTAACTTAGGTAATTATGCCAGTTAGGAGGAAAATAAGCTAAGTATCTATTTGTAAAGCAAAACACTAGAGAAAACTTACCCTCATCACAACAAATGTGATGAAGATCGCAACTAAGGTAACAATTGATCCAACGGCATAATGATACCAAGACTCATTATCAATGTCATATTTTCTAATCTTCTTAAGCTTCAGTCGCATTGCATCCATCTTCAAGTGCATTGCATTCATCTTCATCTTGTGATCATTGATGACATCGGCAACATACAACTCCAATGTCATCTTCCCTTCTTCAATTCTTCTAATTTTTCCTTTCAAATACTTATTTTCTTTTTCAGCTAATTTTAACTTCTTGACAAGAGGGTCCGTTTCAAATTCTGGTTCACATACCTCCTAGATTAATATATCTCTATGTCAACTTGATGGGCATAATTGTCATAAATGCGAAATGCAACATATAGTTATGAAAGAGAATTTACCACATCCGAATCATAAAGCGGGCGAGGGCCGACCGGGACGGACATCAAGACCATGGCACTATGTATAAGAAACAATCATACAATGTAAGAAAGTTATAAATACCAACTATATAAATCATACAATCATGCAAATAACTATATAAATCAAGTACAACATAAAAAACTTGAATACCTAATAATCACTATCGGTAATGACGTGCTCATCATCATCATTAATAGAAGCATCATCATCATCAGTATCGGTAATGACGTGCTCATCATCATCATTAATAAATGCATCATCATGTGGAAGGCCACCTTTATGCAAATGTTCAAGCATTGACAGGTCATCTGTAGTAGTAACTTCTTCTTCCGGCTCTTCTTGTTCCGGCTCAAGGGCGAAGTCGGATTCTTGAAACGTTTTTTGGAAAGACATGTTTCTTGGAAGAATTCTCCTTCGTCATATGTGTCTTTGTTAATGTGAGGTTCATAATCATTTTCATTGCAGGGAGGTGGTCTAACACATGGCGGCACTTCATAAACGACGTCCCAACCACTGAGATTTGGATCACTTTGACAGGCCCACAGTAGAGAGAAAACTTGGGTTGCCTGTTGAGCAATAATATAGACATCAGGAACATCCAAATAGGTGCTTTGTTTGATTTCTTCTAGCCCTATATGTTCATGAGTCCTTCTAGTCTCCCTCGGCTGGAAGCAATAACATCTGAAGACTACGACGTTTGGTGGGTTTTCACCATAGAAATCAAGTTCATAAATTGCTTCAACTCTTCCATAATACTCGATACCTCCTTCTTCGATAGCAGAGACACAACAATTTGTAGACTTTCAGTCGGCCATAGATAGCTCTTTGCCATAGGTACGAAAGCGATACCCGTTGATGTCGTATTTGTCAAATGAACGGACCTTATAGTCAAAACCATTAGCTAATTTTCTCAATTGGGCATCCATAATCTCTGAATTAGCCTACAAGTTTAATACGAAAGGATTGTTGCATTAGTGGAAAATTAGCCAAAGAAATGAAAGGGTCTAATGGAAATTACTGTTTTTTTAAACCAAGGGATGAAACCGGGATATTCGGCTCCTTGTTTTGCCAGAAGCTCATACTCTTCGACAGAATCCTTTTGGATCACCGCTCCATACGAGAATATGGCGACGTATCGACTGCATCAAATATCCAGGAATAAGAGAAGTTCAAAGGAATTAGAAGTTGTGAAACAATGTATCGAGATCTTACTCAATGTACGGCCACACTTCTGTTAGGTTGTTGAAGAGATACAGCGAAATGGTCCGCCATTCTTGAACATCCAACCTCACTGGTTTCCAACCACTGGCTGGTGCGAGATTCCCTTTGAATAGGCTGAGGTTGGATTGACCCTTTTGAGGTTCGTCAGCATTGTACTGAGGCTTCCGATTATGCAAATGACAATTTTTGGCTTCATAGTGTGATGTCACGAAGTTTGCCATCTCCTCAGTGATGAATGCTTCTGCCATCGATGGTTCTATTCTACGTTTATTTTTACATTTTGCTCGAAGCGTCTTCTGCATGCTCTCAGTTGAGTAGCACCAACGATTTTGCATGGGCCCCCCAATCGTGCCTCGGTCGGGAGATGCAAAATCAAGTGTTGCATTGGATTAAAGAAGCTTGCCGGAAAGATCATCTCTAACTTGCAGATCAACTCCGGCGCCAACTATTCCATTTCTTCTAGGAGGCCAGGCGATAGTTCTTTCGCACAAAGAACACGGAAGAAATAGCTTAGCTCTGCCAGTACTAGCCATTCATCCTCAGGGATGAAGCCACACAACATCACCGGCATTATCCGCCAATCGATATGTGCCAATCATGACTTTTTAGACCAAATATTTTCAATTTTTGAAGACTCGGTCCCCTCTTTAGATTTGCTGCATACCCATCGGTGAACATCAACTGCATTTTCACCCACAAAATAATTTCCTTCATAGCTGGCCATCCAAGATTGAACCATGCCTTTCGCTTCGTCCAGTTCCCCTTTTCTTTCGGTTCTTTCATGTTTTGTAGCGGTCTATCACATATCTCCTCTTGATTGACTCTAGCCTTAGTATTATCCTTTGATTTCCCCTCTATGCCGAACAATGTACCAAAAATGGCTTCGATAATATTCTTTTCAGTGTGCATCACATTGATGTTGTGTGGGCAAAGGAGGTCTTTGAAGTAAGGCGGATCCCAGAAGCACGTCTTGTGAGTCCAAGCGTGTTCCTTATTATACCCCTTGAAATACCACGGACGCTCTGGATCTAGCTCGAGAGCATGTAACTGATCTAGGGTCTGTTGGCCTGTCAACACAGGTGGTACAGAGTGCTTGACAACTCTACCTTTGATGAAGTTCTTCTTGTCTTTCTTGAACTTATGGCCATCATGTAGAAATGGTCTATGCAAGTCGAAGCAACTATACTTGTGCCATGCCGTCAGCCAACAAAACTCAAGAGCTCCCTTGCATGTGTGGCACGGGAACCTTCCATGCACACACCAGCCAACGAATAGTGCATACGCCGGCAAGTTATGCGTCGAGTACATGTACCAGGCACACATTATGAAGTTCTCTTTGCTAAATGCGTCGTATGTCTTGAACCCATTATCCCAAGCTTCTTGCAATTCGTCCATAAGCGGTTGCATGTACACATTCATATTCTTCCCTGGATAGTTGGGCCCTGGAATTATCAACGTCAGGAAAATGTTCTTTCTTTGCATAATCTGCCCGGGGGGGAGATTGAGTGGAATGACAAACATGGGCCAACAGCTGTATGTGGTTCCCACCTGACCAAACACACTGAACCCATCCATGCTGACGGTGACTCGAGGATGCCTTGGATCTGCCGTTTTTTCCTTATGTAATGCATCGAAGCGCTTCCACGCTTCACCATCCAATGTGTGCACCATCATCACATTCCCATCTGCATCTAGTTCGGTTCTTCTCACCGTTTTGTGCCATGTCATCCGTCTCGCCGTCTATTCGACCATGAAAAGACGTTGAAGTCTTGATGCGATTGGCATATACCGAAGAACATTAACGGGTATTTTGGTCTGCGTCTTCTCACCCATACCGTTGTTTACCGCAACATACCTATAAGAATGGCAAATGGGACAATAGTTCAAGTCCTCATACTGAAGCCTAAATAAGACACATCCTTTCTCATAGGCATGTATCTTCTCATAGGGCATCTTAAGAGCACAGAGGATTTTGTCTGACTGGTACAGGTTTGGAGGTAGCACATGGCCTTTGGGTAGAAATCGTCTGAATACTATCATCATCGCGTTGTAGCATTCTCTGCCCAAGTTGAATTGAGCCTTCAAAGCCATTATTTGTGAGATGGCATCCAGCTGACAAAGCTCAGTGTGCTCATGGAGAGGATGTTTTGAGGACTCCAACATTTCAGTGAAGGCCTTTACAGATTCCTCCATCTCCTCGTTCCCGAGCATCGTCAAACTCTTGCACCATGTCTGCGGTCCTGGTACCATGCTTGTCGGTGCGATGACAAACCACCTCGGCTTTGGCAAGTTGGGCAGACTCACCATATAATGTCCAGACCGTGTAACTAGGTGTAAAACCAAACTTCTGTAGGTCTTTACTCAATTCAAGCTCGTCCCTCTTTTTATAGTTGTCACAACGGGCACAGGGGCACCACCTTAATTCATGGCCATTTGCAAATGCGGCTCTAACAAACCCCTTTGTTTTTGTTAACCATTCCTCAGTCCAAACTTTCTGATTAGTGTAACCGGTGTACATCCATGCACGATCACTCATATTGACTTCCTACTGGACACAGAAGAAATATATACATAATTAAGCAACCTACACGCTAATAGGTAAAGATAGGTCCCAATCCCACCCGAGTATGTGTAGGTTGGGTTCGTTTTCCCATGCTCTGCTCCGGATCCGATGCAAAATTTTGGCAACACCTCCTCGCTGTTCTCCTGATACACGTCTCGGCAATAAGCAGAGACAATGTTTACCCGGAGAACAACAGGGAGGCACTGACAAAATTCTGCATTGGATCCAGAGCAGAGCATATGGGAAAACGAACCCAATCTACACATACTCGGGCTGCCCATGGATAACGTTGGACAATTCGAAAGAATCATGATTATAAATATGCAAATGCATGCATATTTATAGATGTAACCCTTTCGAACGGGAGACGCATAGTGGTTACGCATACTGATGATTGACACCTATAGCTAGCAAGTTTCATCGGGACATGTCATTCGTGCTCACCAACGAATGCAGGGGCGGAGCTCGTCGAACACTAGACCCTCGCAGCAACGAAATAACTTCACATTTAAATCCAAAGATGAGTAACATAGCAATTTTGTTTCTTCCATCGACCTAACTAAATATTGACAACAGGACGAGCGGGTTAGGGGGTCCTTCGCGTCGATGGAACCCTAAATAGCAAGTATCATCGGTGCGAGATACATGTGGCGCTCGGCGTTGAACACTAGATCCACATTCCACAAGTGAAGCCGCCGCCCGGCGTCCCTCAACAGTAGTTCTGGTGGCCGATGATGGTCGAACACCATCACGAATTTGTCTGGCAGCCTCTGCGATGAGGATTAAAGCCAAGTTTTGAAATTTCAAACAACCAAACCAACTAGAGTCAGTTTGGGTGTTTCAAGTTTCAACACTTGCCTATTAATCGTCATCGCAGAGGTTGCCAGACAAATTCGCGATGGTGTTCGACCGCCATCGACGCCGAGAACAGTTGCTTTGGGACACCGAACATCGGCGTCACTTGTGGGACATGGATGTAGTGTTCGACACCGACCGCCACATGTATCTCGCACCGATGATATACTTGCTATTTTGGGTTCCATCGACACCGAGGAACCCACTAATTAACCCGCTCCTTCCTGGGCGCCCCCTTTTCCTACTTCTTTTTTCATCTTCAACTTCTACTTCTTTTTTTCATCATCTTCTTCTACTACTTATTGTTCTTTCTTGTTCTTCTTCTTCTTCTTCTTCTTGTTCTTCTTCTTCTTCCTCGTCTTGTTTTTCTTTTTCTTTCATCTTTCTTGATTATTCTTAAAAATAGGAAAAAAACCTAAACAAAACTATAAACTAAATGTAACCTAAAATAAACTAAATTAACCTAAACTAAACTAAATAACCTAAACTAACCTAAACTAAACTAACCTAACTAACCTAAACTAAACAAACATAAACTAAATTAAAAAAAACAGAAAAAAAACTCACCATGATGAGGGGCAGGGCGGTGCGGTGCGGCTGCGCGGCGGCGGCTCGGGACGGGGGCGGGGCGGTGTGGGGCGGATGACGAATCGGGACGGGGGCGGCACGGCCGGTTAGGCGGGGCGGCGCGGGCGACAGCGGCGGCTGGGCTGGGTAGGAGGGGCGGGCAGTGACGGCTCGGGATAGGGTCGGGTCGGCCCACGACGGGGGTGGCGCGGGGCGGCGGCGTCTCAAGCACGGGGCCGGGGTGGGGCAGTGTGGGGTGGCCGGCGACGGGGGTGGCACGGGGCGGCCGACGATGGGGGTGGCGGCGCGGGTTAGGGGCAGCGACAGGGGTGTGGGGTGGCGGCGGCTCGGGCAGGGGACGGATAGATCAGAGAGGGGGGCACGGGCATGGGTGCGGCCCCTTTTCTACTAGTAGGTCACAAATCTTTGCCGTCTGCTAGCAGACGACAAAGAGCGTACCTAGTGGGGTGTGGCCGGGGGGAAACGGACGACCTAACGGCCATTTTCCTTGCCGTCTGCTGGCTGACGGGAAAGAAGTTTTGCCATCCACCAGCAAACGGTAAAGAAAATGGCCGTTAGGTCGTCCTCGTAAGTCCGCCACCCATCCTCTTTGCCGTCAGCTAGCAGACAACAAAGATATGCTGATGGAAAAGCCTTCTGTTGCCGTCCGCTACCTCTTTGCCATCCGTTTTCCGGTGGCTGATGGCAAAGCCTTTCTTTGCCATCCTCTAGCCGACAGCAAAGTGTTGGTAGACGGCAAATCTGCTGATTCCAGTAGTGTAAGAGCCAAAGTCTCCTCATCATAGTCACTAGAAGACTCACACCCACCATCCTCAGTAGCAATCATCACACGCTTAGATGGGCATTCTCTTGCATAATGACCTCCACCATTGCAACGATGACAGATAATATCATGTGTTTGCCCTGTTGATGTCATGAATGAAAAAGAGCTCTGTGCGGGACCGGAAGGTGTACTCCTGGCAGATGGTGGTGGTGGTGCCTGTTTTCTTGTATCTCAGTTGGAATTGGTGGCTGAAGTCAGTGGTGTTGTAGTAGGACGTATGGGAGTAGAGGTTGTACGTGGTGTCCATGATGAAGATCGACCTGCATAAAAATTAGTTCGCGCCAATGCATGTCGATCCTACACTTCACGTTCAGCTTTGCAAGCAAGATGGAATAAATGAGTGATATTATTATATTCCTTATACTCTACAATGGCTGAATCTCTTTATTTAATCCACCCATAAAACGTGCAAGCATAGTTTCATTATCCTCAACAATACCACATCTAATCATGCCGGTTTGTAATTCCGAAAAATACTCCTCTACAGATTTTTTTCCTTCTCTCAGACGCTGCAGTTTTTGAAGTAATTCACGTTCATAATATGGTGGAACCCAACGAGTATGCATAGCAGTTTTCAAAGCATCCCAAGTAGTAGGGATATTATCATTATATAATCTACAATGTTTAGACCACCAAACAGAAGCAAAACTAGTCACTTCACAAACAGCAGCAGCAACACGTCTATCCTCATGATACTGTAAGCATGTGAAACGTTGTCCAGTTTCTAACTCCCAAGTAAGATATGCATTAGGAATGTATCTCCACTCAAACGATGGGATATTCAATTTTAGTTTAGGAATATGGTCACAATCTCGTACCTGAGGTTGTGCTGGAGCCCTACCATTGCGATTATATGCCTGAGGTCGACCTGCTAGTGGTGGTGCTGGTGGTTGCACGTAGTTTTGATTTTGATCAACCTCATCCTCGTAATAGTCCTTCACCTCTGCAGTAATATCAGGAGCTACAGAACCACCAACAACAGTAGCAGCGGCACCATAATTTTGTCCTGGCTCAAGAGGAACACGGCCCGCTCGACGGAGGGCTGTTTCGCAATGTGGAGGTTGTTGTTGTTGTTGTTGTTGCTGGTGTTGTTGCTGGTGTTGTTGCTGGTGTTTGTGTTGGTGTTGCTGTTGGTGTTGCTGTTGTTGTTGCTGTTGTTGTTGTTGTTGGTGTTGTTGTTGTTGTTGTTGTTGTTGTTGTTGTTGTTGTTGTTGTTTTTGTTGTGGAAGACACATGAGTACTTCATCGAACTTGGCGTGCAACTTGGTGTCAATTGTCTTTTCAACTTCATCAATCCTCTCCAGTGCCTTGCCAAAGCTGGCCATGACGTCTTCCACCTATTGACTCAACATTTGCTGAAATTTATCATGAAGCTACTTCTTCGTCATGTTCTCCCAGTCAATCTCATCGGCTTGTGGTCCTGCCATGGTTAGCAGCAATAGAAACACACAAGAATATGATCCTACAGACTACTATAAAGTGGCAGTGTGTCACAAATCCGCCAAGAAAATCTCAAATTCTTACCAGTTCTTACCCAACATCAGGTGGTGATCGGCAACCGTTGTAGTCAAAACTCTCAAAGCTTGGATCGAGCGATTACCATGGAGAGTCAAACGCACGATGTAGATGTATGTGGAGCTGGGAAGGCTTATAATATGGTAGCAAAAAGGGTCAGCAATAATCAATTCAGAGATGCAAAGTTGAATAAACACTCAACGACAGTAGCGTGTTGGTCCTAGGCTTGACCGCACTAGAGACGCGAGCCTAGAACACTAAAAAAATCACGGTGCTGCACGTAAACAAGGGAGGAGCACACTCTGATTTTTTTCCATTTTTTCCTCTTTTGTTTGCTCCGCGATAATTTTTTTTGAAAAACTTTACAAATGGTCTAAAAGCTACCTAGCCAGAATTTTCCAAACTTAGTTTTTTTTAACTGGAACTAGTTTTCTTCTGCAGGTGGCACGAAAGTTGCAAAATCCGACTTGCTCACAATTCGGAGTATGGCATGAGCTGGAAATCGAAAGCAAAGAAACAAATACTGGACTCGAACTAGGACTGGTGGCGGAGATGAATCTGGTGGAAACTCGGACTAGTGGCGGATATATGTAGGGCGGTGGAACACGGACTGGTGGTGAATCTGTGATGGAGGTGAACTCGGATTATCGTGATGGCGGTGGATATGTGGTATATGTCAGTGGTGATAGTGATGATGATGGTGGTATATGGCAGAGGTGATAACGATGGTGGTATATGGCAGCGGTTATGACGATGGTGCGGCAGCAGCATGACAACCTGTGACAGAACTCGAAACTGTAAGCGACTAGACGCTAAGACCAGCAACTCGACATGATGATGCAACCGCAAATTCAACTATGAAAAGGCTTAGATTGCTTCGAATATGATGAACTAACCCTATTTTTTTAGCTTTTTCATGGACTATAGGTATGAAGAACAGACTCAGTCTAAACTATGAAAAACTGGAAAATCTCACCGAGCAACCTGGAAATCTGATACCACTTGATAGCGGCGGGGTGTCCTGATCTTTCGATGAGATGATAACTATCAATTTGGTGGAGATGACTTTGACGATCCGACTACGAACGTGCACAATGTTGTGCCTTAGTACTTGCTAAACCAACTCTGAGAGGTTATTGACCACGCCGGAGCATGATCAACCTGACCACAAAGGTCTATTCCTGCAAGCAATCGAAGAACAAGCAAGAATATAGTAAATCAATCTAAATATTGCAAATATGGATGAAGTATTGATAAAGGTGGGGATCCAAGAGTGGTCTTGGTCTGGTCATTGGACACAAACAAATTACATGAAGTTGCAATGGCTAACTTTGAACTAGACAAATCCCAAAGTCTAAACGGTGCCCTAAGAGCTGTATATATGGAGGAAGAGGGGGAATTTTGTGGCCCTTGGAGGAGGGGTCCGAAACCAACCCTATCTCTTGTTTCCCCACACATATGAACTCTAAGAACAACCTATAGTCAAGTATTTTGAAATTACATGGGCCTGGCCCAATAATAAGGCGACGCAACACCTATAATAGCCTCTAGACGAAATTTAGGAAGTGGCATCTTGTATATTTGTCCAAGCCTTCATGAACTCATTATGGTGGCTTTAAAGTCCTGAAATCATCACTTGAAACTTCATTCTTGTTCCCCTTGCGCATGCCATCATCTCCATGCTTGAACTTGCTCCAAGGTTCATCTTTCTTGTCCAAGCTAGGCCCTTCATTTGTAAGCAAAACAAATGTATCCAATTTAGGCAGCATCATATTCTCATGTACATTAGAATCTTTAACAAGAAACAAAAGTACCTGGTAATTCAATTGGTGTGCACGAGCTCTAGTAATTGGTCCAGTATGTATAGCAGCAGAGGCTGTGGGTGTAACAATGGTAGTGATGTCCTCATCAGTTAGGTTGATCGTGCTCTGGCGTGGTCAATAACCTCTCAGAGTTGGTTCAGCGATTGTTAAGGCGCAACGTCGTTGCACGTTTGTAGTCGGATTGTCAAAGTCGTCTCCACCAAATCGATAGTTATCATCTTGTCGAAAGATTGGTTCACCCTCGCCTCTATCACTAGAGCAACCACACCTTAGATTGTGAGTGCAACATCTTCTCAAGTGTATGGTATATTGTCATTGTTCGTAGCTACATCAGCTACGTTTTTGCGACAAGGTAACAGTAAAGGTATTGATGATATAACTTCACATGAGAATGATGCATGCCTAGTTAACTTGAATACATCATGTGTTGTGTTACATATTGATTTGATCACACCAACTATTTTATAGAATCATGTTACTGTCGTGAATGCATCATGTGATCAAACAACTGAAGTACCAACAATTTTGAGTGCACCCATCAAATTAACTGTTGATGCAAAAAACAAATTTTAATCATTTTGATATGACCTATAATCTTGGTGATTATTCTGTGTCAAATGACTTATTGCATGTTTGCTTATTTAAGGATGTCGTAGCATGTATATTTGATGTAAGTAAGTTTATTCACCAATGTTGGGATGGTTTAATGATGAACATTGTCAATGTTTTGATATGAATAAGAGCTTCACTTATATGTGCAAACTGAGTTGCAATATTTTCATGCCTTCTACTTCTTGTGATAATATTTTTGTCGGATTTCGGGTTCCGGCAGACCCTTGAGGTTCGAACACTGGGGTGCGCGCGGAGATTTCGCCTCCTACCTTTCTGCACCCCTCCGCCACGCTAGAATCAAAGCTATGAAAAGAACAACGTAAGGGACTCAGGGTTTATACTGGTTCGGACCACCGTTGTGGTGTAATACCCTACTCCAGTGTGTGGTGTGGTGGATTGCCTCTTGGGCTGATGATGATGAACAATACAAGGGAGAACAGCCACGCGAGGGTCTGTTCTTGGTGGGGCGATGAACTGCTGGGAGGAGTTCAGCCACCTTTCTCTATATCTCTCTCTCTGCTTGCCACCTCTCTGCTTGTCGAGCCCTTGGAGGAGACTGAGCCGAACCCTTTGCTACGTGGGTGGCCGGTCCTATTTATAGTGGCCCTGGTCCTCTCCCCAAATATTGAGCGGGAAGGGAGCCAACAATGGCAGGCTAATTTGAAGGGGGACAGCAAGTATCAACTATCCTGACAAAAGTAGTCTTCGCCTGCGCAAAGCTCTGGTGATGACGCCGTCTTGGGCTCCTCGGTGACCTCCGTCTCGTAGTCCTCCTGGTCTTGGTCTCGTTGCACCGAAATGGCAACCTTTGCCTGACGCCTCGGTACTCCGCGGCTGCGCTTGCCCCCTTTGCACCAAAGAGGAAAGGAGGACGATGTGCGGGCTGGCACCCGCCTGGCGCCCTGAGTCATCATGGCTTGCGTCACGGGCACCTCACGAGGTACCCCGCCTTGATCTCTCCGCCTCCTCGTGAGCCAGCCTGACGAGGCCATGCCTGAGGAAGCTTCGTGTCGTCCGCCCCGCGAGGCTTGGCCCCTCGCGAGGGTCTTGAGTTTGTGTTGGTGAAGATGGGTCGTGCTGGGCCCCCCTTTGAGCCACGCCGCAGGCCGCAGGCAGGCAAGTCTGGGGACCCCCGTTCCTAGAACACCAACAGTAGCCCCCGAGCCCAAGGCGCGCCTGGACATGGCCGTGCAGGGAGGCGGAAGGGCAAGAGCGAAGCGCCACGGGCCCTAACAGCCTGCGGCCTTGGGCGCCGCGTGGCGGTTGACTGGACGTGGGCGCCTTAGCAGCCGCGCGAGTTGATAAGGGAGTGGCCTCCGCCTAGGCCCTTCTTCTTGCTCCCCCCAGTTGCTGTTCAGATCCCCTTTCCTGCGCTTCTCCTTCCTTCCTCCGAAATCTCCAGATCTGCTCTGACCGTGCGACCCAGGAAGCCATGGCGCCTCGCCAGCCCCCGGTCGCAGCTTGGTACTCGTCTGCCCTGGACCCGCCGAACGTGTCGGAGGCGGGCCTTGCCCGGTTGCGCCGGATAGCGACGACGCGAGGCATCGATGGGACGAAGGTGTTCAAGGCCGGCTCCGCCACCCTTGAGGGTCAGAGGAGCACCTTCTATCCACTCTTCGTAAGTGCCATTGTTGCTGGCCTGGTGCCTCCCTTCTCCGAGTTCTTCTTCTCTGTCCTCCGCCATTACAAGCTGCAGGCTCTGCATCTCCATCCCAACTCCGTCCTTCTCCTCGCGATCTTTGCTTATTATTGCGAGGCCCATGTTGGGGTGCAGCCCTTAGTGGCCTTGCTGCGCCACTACTTCTCCCTACGGACCTCTCGCGGTCCTGCTTCCGCGTGCGTGAGCTTCGTCGTGTACGGTGGCGCCATTGCCATCTTGAACTCTGGGAAGAGGATTGAGGGCTTCAGGAGCAAGTGGGTCTTGGTGGACGCTGAGCGCATCCACCCTCGGCTGATCTTGCCCACCGAGCAGCCCACGAGCTCCAGCAAATGGGGTCGAGCGGAGCTCACGGATCCCCGCGCGAAGATGGTGTTGGAGAAGATGGACGCGGATCTGAGGCCGGCCGACATGGCGGCGGCGAAGCTGACCGGCGCGTCATTGCTGAGGGAGTTCCTGGAGCACAAGCTGGCTCCGCTTCGGCAGTACTAGCTTCCAATGTGAAGGCCCCGTCCGAGCCCCGCGGCCTGGGTCGACGGAGACTTGGCTGCGGTTCTCCAATATCTGGTCGGGGGCAATGTGGCGAGGATGGAGGGCGCTCCTACGCCCTTGTTCCTCCGCGACGACTAGGAGCGGGTAGTGAAGTCCATGCCCGTCTTCAACGGGGAAGGGCCCGTGCCCCTGGAGGCTCCCGAGGGACCGGTGGACGTGCCCTCTAGCGATTCCAGCGAAGAGGAAGAAGGAGGGGAGCGCGGAAAAGGGCCTGACTCCGAGGTGACTGACGGAGAGTCAAGGGATCCCCTCCCCCGGCGCAGGTCCCGCGTTCTCCGCCTCTCTCCGAACGATGATGACGAGGATGACGATGAAGACGACGACGAGAAGGACGGCGGGAGCCCGCCCCCGATCCCGAAGAAGGACAGGACCGGGCTGATCTCCCGCGGGTCTCCCCCGGCCCTGGGGCGAACCGCAGACGCACCTTCCGCCTCCAAGCTTCCCGAGGTTGACCCTTCCAGCCGGCTTTCAGGCTTCAAATTTGGCCGGACGCCGCTTGAGCTCACTGGCGACTACCCGTAAACATTCATTCTTGTCTTTATCTCTTGCTCTGCTTCTGGGGCTTGACGTCCGCGTCTTTGGATAGGTTGGCGTCCGCAGCAAAGAAGTCAAAGGGGGCTCCTGAGGTTTCGTTCGTGACAGCACCCCTGAAGGAAGGTGACCGCGACGCACAAGCTTCTCCTGCCCGGTCATCCTCGCGGGGCCTGACTGAGCCGGCTGGGGCGAGCTCAGCGCCCACGGCCCAAGTGGCTCCCGAGGTGCTCCCGTCTGCCGCCACTGCTACAGCTGTCGGGGCGCGGCAGACTCCGCCTCAGGATGCTGCGGCCGTGCTACCGCCTTCTCCTCCTACTCCACTGGCTGCTATCTCCCCGACTCCTTCCGCCGTTCTGGACCGCGCTATTGCTGAGCTGGACTGGCTGCGGCAGGATCTTCTTGGCGCCGACCCTCGCCTGGTGGCCGGGCGCTTGGAGCTAGTTTCTGGATGGGTTCGCTCCGACGCTTCGATTCGGGCGGCGCTGGTCCAGGCCTCGACGGCATGCGACGAGGAGAAGCAGGCCGTCCTTGAGGCGAAGGCTGCTCGTGATGCAGCCCTGGGAGAGGTGGTCGACATCCGTGGTCGCTGCAAGGTGCTGGAGGATGAGCTGCAGGGCCTGCGGGATTAGCTCGCGAAAGAGGTTCGCCTTCGCCAAGAGCAGGAAGAAGGCGTGAAGGCTCATGAGGCGGACGTCGAGGGCCGGGAGGCCAATCTCAAGAAACACCGCGACCGCCTAGGCGCGCTGGAGCAGGAATTGGGGGCGAGGAAGGCCGAGCTGGACGGCAAGGCCCTGGTCCTCGCCGAAGACCACGCGGCCTTCACGGAGCTGGAGGCGAAGGCTCGCTCCTCGCTGAGGACGCTTTATGACAGCGGCCTGGAGAGCCCGCTGGCCGGCGCCGAGGACGGCCCCGCCAAGCTGCTTCCCTTCTTGGTCCACGCTCTTGAAGATGTCGCCCTTGGCCTCGGCCCCACGGCCGAGGCCGAGGCGCGTGTTCTGTCTTTTGCAGCATTGACGTGGGTTCTCACCCACATCCACCATCACGATCCCGAGTTCGACCTTGACAGCCTGCTGGAGCCCGTGAGCGGCAAGTGTGCGGCGGCTGCTGCCGAGGCCGTGAAGGGTCGTGCAGAGGCTCTGCTGGGGAAGTTCCGGGCCTTCAGCACCAAGCCGGAGCAAGGCGCTGTCGACCCCGCAGCTACGTTAGGCGAACCCACGCCGCGCTGCTCCCCCGCCGCCAAGTGACTCCATCGTGGCTCATGTCCCGCTTTTGACTCCTGCACATGTATCATGCCTCGAGGAGGCGTTTAAACTTGCGCCTGATATTGGGATAACAGTGTGGACTGTAATATTTGCTTTCGAATTCCTTTGAAATTTGTGCTTTCCCTTCCTACTTGCTTACGTTCTACGCCGGCAGAGCCCGGCCCCGCGCGTACCTCACCCAGCAATAGCCCCAACCGGAAACCAGGACGGGACCAAGGAGTGAGGGGCTACATGACAAGTTAGGCTCCTGAGTCGCGATGCTCAGGAGTCCCCCTTGGCGCACGAACAGCAAGTAGGGAGGTGTGATGTGGGTGGATCCACCGTTCTACGTCTGCAGAGCCCAGCCACGTGTGTACCTCACCCAGCAATAGCCCCAATCGGAAACCAGGATGGGACCAAAGGAGTGAGGGTCTACGTGACCAGTTAGGCTCCTGAGTCGCGATGCTCAGGAGTCCCCCTTGACGCTCAAACAGCCTTCATACCTTGGCTCCGCTCGGGGAGAGGCGAGCGACGAACCAGGCCCGTGGGGACCTGGCTGGGCGGCGTGCGTCTGGGCGTGACCCTAGCGCAGCCCCCGTGCCTAGCCCCCTCGCGCGGCACTCCCGAGGGGAGGCGTTGCGATGAGGCTAGACACTGAGCACTGGGCTCCCTGAGGTTGATGCGGCCCGGAGGCCACCCTCAGTTGTTTATCACCAGCGCGGAGCATAGCGCTTCCGTATGAGTACGGGCATAGCCGCTCCTCGGCAGTGTCGTCAGCCAGCGCGGAGCATGGTGCTTCCACTGGTGCGTGGGAGGGGTCCCCCCTCCGGGATGAGCCCCCGGGGCGTATACAGCCCCGCCCTAACATGTGGCTGGCACAGTATGGCCTAGTGAGGTGTATCTGGGCACCCGTGAGCCAGCGCGGGACTCACGGGGCCCTACCTGTAGGCGTGTTGCGCCTGGCACTAGGCCTTATCTTGTGTTATGTCCCTGCAAGTTCGTTTAGATGCCCGCACTCTATGTCCTCAGGTCCCGGCCCTCGAGCTGGTCTCAGCCGTCGCTGGTATGCCAGGTCACGATGCCGTGGTCAGGGCCAGAGGGTGAGGGCTGGAGAGCCAGTAAGAGCCTTGAGTCGCGATGCTCAGGTACCCCCCCTTTAACGTGCAAGTGGTCAACATGGAGAAGAGGAGGCGCCGCGGACCGGCATCAAATAATCAAGCATGGCAGTTCTACGCATAATCGGAAATGAACGCAAATGGGGTACATGTCGCTGAGCCTGGCCCGAGCGGCTTGGGGATCATGCAGCCCGAGGGGCGCCCCCAACAAGGTAAGCTAACGACGCGAAATAAAAGGGATACACGTCACAGGGACGGACCCACGCGGCCTGGGAATAATGCAGCCCTGGGGGCGCTCCCAGCCGGAAGTGAAACTTGAAAGATGTCACGTGATGACGCTGAAGACGAAGGGGTGTTGGTGTAGCCGGCTAGGTGGGCTGCGGAAGCCGATCCTCATGGGCCCCCAGGCCCAGGGGCCTCGGGAGGCTCCGGAGGCGCTGGCGGTTCCTCGCGGGCCATCTTCATCTCGCCAGGGCTACGGAGCACCTGGCCTCTTGCGCCTCTGCGATGCCCCTCATGAGGCGCTGGTACGCGTCAGCCGCGCTCGGCAAGCCGTAAGGCATGCGAACGTAGCTTTGGGGTGGACCTCCGCAGCGCCCCACTCGCTAGGGCCAGAGGCGCTCCAGGGAGGCGACTTGGTTGAGCCCTGGTACGTCGACGCAGACGCGCATCCCGCCATCCTCGCCTGGATGGGGAGCCACTGCTGGTAGGCGGCAGGCGCCTCTCATGACTCTGGACTCCTGTATCTCCTGAATGGCCTTGCTGACGAACTCCTGTGGGTCTGGATCTCCTTGCCTTGCTCCTTCTTGAGGGAAACGTGCTCTGAAACACGCCTCCGTGTGGTGCCCCAGCGCCTCCCTCGTGACCCTTGCTAGGTCGGTGGCCCTCCAGGGGAGAGCCCCCGAACCCTGCCTGAGGAGGGCGCCGGGCGCGCTTTCCTATGCGATGGAAGGAGGTTCCCCCTGGGCAAGCACGGGCCCAGAGGGGCCCACCTACTGAGGGGCCAGGCCGGACGATGTCTTCTTCTTCTTGGGGGCGACCTCGGGAAGCCTCCTGCTTCCGCGATCTGGGTCCTCCAGTGATGCGGCCTGAAAGGCTCGCTCCAGGGAACACACTGCGTCCTCCTCTTCACAAGACACCGTGATGACTCCGCCGCTTCCTGGCATCTTGAGGACGTTGTAGCCGTGGTGAGTCATGGCCATGAACTTGGCCAACGCCGGGTACCCGAGGATGGCGTTGTATGGCAGGCGGATGTGAGCGACGTCGAAGTCGATGAGCTCGGTGCGGTAGTTGTCGCGTGCCGCGAAGGTGACGCGGAGGCGGACCTGCCCGATCGGGACCGTGGAGCCATCGGTGATACCGAAGAAGGGCTTGGTTGGCTGAACCTGGCTGTAGGGCACTTGGAGGTTGTTGAACGTCTCCACGGACAGGACGTTGAGCCCTGCCCCGCCATCGATGAGGGTCTTGGTGACCACCACGTTGCTGATGATTGGGGAACAAAGCATCGGGAGGACTCCGGTTGTAGCCGCACACTTGAGTTGATCTGCTGAGCTGAAGGTGATGGCACACGCCGACCACCTAAGAGGGCGCGTGGCTTCGAGCCTGGGGAGGGCTGCATTCACTTCGCGGGCGAACTACTTGAGATGCGCTGAGAGGCTGGGGCCTGAGCTCCGCCCGGGATGCAGGCGATCGCGCGCGGCTCCTGGAAGCCCCCAGCCTCCTTGTCCTGGTGGCGGTCCTCATTTCTCCTTGGCTGCGGTGGCAGCGGTGGGAGGCCTGCGTTGCCTTGCGGGCGATCCTCGCGAGGCTGACCCCTCCAGCCTCCCTCGCGAGGTGGGTCTTGCCAGCGATCCTCACGAGGTTGGTCGCGCCACCCCTGGCGCGGGCCACGGTCTTCCCAGCGCCCTGCGTTCCTTCCTCCTCCTCGGCGTATCCCCGGTCACCACGGTCAGGGCGACGGCCGATCCTTCCTTCACGCATGGCTCGGAGGTCTTGGCATTCGCTGGTGTTGTGGGTGTGGAGGTCGTGGTACACACAGTACCGGCTGCCCTTGGGAGGTTCGGGCTGATCTCTGCCCCGCTTGGTGTCTGGTTCTGCCGCGAGCACGGCAGCTCCCCTGCGCTTCACTTCCTTGGCCTTGAGCTTCTTCTCTTCTGGGTCTGCGGTAGGCAGCTCAAGGAGGGAGAGACGCCCTTCCTCAGCCCTGGTGCACTTGTTCGCCAAGTTGAATAGCTCCAAAGAAGTGCACAGGTCTTCATGCATCGCCAGCTCCTCCGTCATCTTGACATCACGCATGCCGTCGGAGAAGGCTGAGATGATGGCCTCTTCAGTCACCTTGGGAATCTTGAGTCGTGCGTTGTTGAAGCGCTGGATGTACTTCTGCAGGGTCTCCCCGGGTTGTTGCTTGATGCGGCGCACGTCGCTCACGGCGGGTGGCCGGTCGCGAGTACCTTGGAAGTTGGCGATGAAGCCGGTGCGCATCTCTTCCCAGGACGAGATTGTGCCTGGAGCCAGGTTCAGGAGCCAAGTGCGGGCCCCGTCCTTGAGCGCCATGGGAAACCAGTTCGCCATGACCTTCTCGTCTCCGTTGGCAGCTTCGATGCCTAGCTCGTAGAGCTGGAGGAACTCCGCAGGTTCGGCCGTGCCGTCGTAGCGAGGAGGCAGGTCCGGCTTGAACTTGCCTGGCCATGCGACGCTCCGCAGCTCGGTGGTGTAGGCGCGGCAGCCTGCTGTGGCCACGGGAGGCCTTGGGTGATGGAGAGCCTGGTCCTGCATGTCCCCACGCGCCGCAGCAGGAGGATGGTCGCGACGTGCTGGAGCAGGGAGTGCCCGGGCAGCTGCTGGCGGGCGAAGGACTTCTTGGCAGCTCTGCTCTTGCCGCGCTGGCACCTGACGGAGCGGGTTCCGCCCAGGGGCCACGTGTCTTGGAGCCATGGCGTCTTCTTGAGGAGGAGGCGGCCGGGGCGCCGCCGGAGCCTCGTCGCCCATCCGGGGCGGGGTGCGGTGCAGCGGAGCGGACGGCGCGGAGGAGCCCCGGTGGCGCGGACGAGTTCGGCGACGCGGTCGAGCCATTCTTCGTAGACGTCGTCGGCGGGACGGTAGCGCAGGAGCTCGTTTGCCGCGATGAGTGCAGCCCGAGCCTCCATGGGCACGCGAAGCGCGCGCGACGAAGATCCAGCCGGGGCGAGTGAGGGAGTCGCGGTGCGGCCGTCTTGGCGCACGGATGGATGCTGAGACGATGCTTGCTGCTCGTCCCCCGCCAGGCCGGTGGAGGCGTTGACGGCAGGTGATGGGGAACGGCGAGGATGCCTACCGACAGGGGTTGTCTGGGCGATGCGGGAAGCAAGGGTGGCCCGACGCTCCGCGCGGCCCGACGTGCGTCAGACATGAGCGTGATGGTCAGAGGAGAGCGGAGCGGTGGAAAACGAATTCTGGTGCACCCCTACCTGGCACGCCAAATGTCGGATTTCGGGTTCCGGCAAACCCTTGAGGTTCGAACACTGTGGTGCGTGCGGAGATTTTGCCTCCTACCTTCCTGCACCCCTCCGCCACGCTAGGATCAAAGCTATGAAAAGAACAACGTAAGGGACACAGGGTTTATACTGGTTAGGGCCACCGTTGTGGTGTAATACCCTATTCCAGTGTGTGGTGTGGTGGATTGCCTCTTGGGCTGGTGATGATGAACAACACAAGGGAGAACAGCCTCGCGAGGGTCTGTTCTTGGCTGAGGCGATGAACTGCTGGGAGGAGTTCAACCACCTTTCTCTATCTCTCTCTCTCTCTGCTTGCCACCTCTCTGCTTGTCGAGCCCTTGGAGGAGACTGGGCCGAACCCTTTGCTACGTGGGTGGCCGGTCCTATTTATAGTGGCCCTGGTCCTCTCCCCAAATATTGAGCGGGAAGGGAGCCAACAATGCCGGGCTAATTTGAAGGGGGACAGCAAGTATCAACTATCCTGACAAAAGTAGTCTTCGCCTGCGCAAAGCTCTGGTGATGACGCCGTCTTGGGCTCCACGGTGACCTCCATCTCGTAGTCCTCCTGGTCTTGGTCTCGTTGCACCGAAATGGCAACCTTTGCCTGACGCCTCGGTACTCCGCGGCTACGCTTGCCCCCTTTGCACCAAAGAGGAAAGGAGGACGATGTGCGGGCTGGCACCCGCCTGGCGCCCTGAGTTGTCATGGCTTGCGTCACGGGCACCTCACGAGGTACCCCGCCTTGATCTCTCCGCGTCCTCGTGAGCCAGCCTGACGAGGCCGTGCCTGAGGAAGCTCCGTGTCGTCCGCCCCGCGAGGCTTGGCCCCTTGCGAGGGTCTTGAGTTTGTGTTGGTGAAGATGGGCCGTGCTGGGCCCCCCTTTGAGCCACGCCGCAGGCCGCAGGCAGGCAAGTCTGGGGACCCCGTTCCCAGAATGCCGACAATTTTGGTTTTACATTCTATGAACTATGAAAGTTACTCATGTATACATGTGTCATATGTGCAAAAACCAAGGGAATTAAGAATGGATGACGTATACATATAAAAAATGTACACCTTGTGTCTTTTGTTAGCCACATTTCAGATTAAGCAACGCCGAGGATGGCTTTGTTTTCAAGAAGGGGAGGATGATGAGGACATGACTACCTTGGATACGACAAAAAATATTGCATACATGCATATTTGTGAGGTGATTTCCAATGCAAACTATCGAATAATTATTTATGTTATCTAGGACAAAAATACTTCACACACTTTTGTGTCATGTCTAATTGTAGGTGTATGGGACATTTGTACAATCCATATATGAAGATAAGGGAAAAAGAGAAGTTTGGGTGCTATTCAAAAAGTCCTCTCATGTCACTTTTGGGCCAAGAGAAGATAGAGTCCAAGTCCCTCATGTCCTGGACTCAGATTCGGACTGCACAGACATACCCGACTCAAAATGGCAAGATCTCTTTCATACGGACTCCGAATTGGGCGATTCTTTTTTTGTTGGAAGGTAGATTTTGTGAAATTTCCAACCCAATTGGATTAACCTTAAAAAAATTCCACAGCATTGACATATTGAAGAAACAATCTGACGCTGCAGTAGAATCTGAGTCAAACTACAAGTTCAAAGGTGTTGCATGACCTCCACTTGGGCCCATGAGCCTTGTAAGACCTAGGTTGAGTTTTAGGCTCCCTTGGGATCTCCTCCCACCTACATGGCCGCCACCCCTTCCTCCAATATAAGTAGATCCATCTAGTAGCTTTTTCCTTGGGATTTACTTAGTTAGAAGTTAGCCACAACAACTTCGTGTACTTTGTTTGTGTCCAACGACCAGACCAAGACTGCTTTAAGATCCCCACTTTTATCAATACTTCATATATATTCGCTATATTCAGATTGCATTTTCATATGCTTGCTTGTTCTTCAATTGCATGCAGGAATAGACCTTCGTGGTTGCTACCACTTGAGCATGCCTTGGTTTACCCTTGAAGTGGAAAGGGTGATGCAGCAAAGTAGCATAAGTATTTCCCTCAGTTTTTGAGAACCAAGGTATCAATCCAGTAGGAGACTACATGCAAGTCACCTAGTACCTGCACAAAGAAACAAGAACCTCGCAACCAACGTGATAAAAGGTTTGTCAATCCCTTCACGGTCACTTATGAAAGTGAGATCTGATAAAGATAATAAGATAAATATTTTTGGTATTTTTGTTGTATAGATTGGAAAATAAAGATTGCAAAATAAATAGTAAACTAGAATTGTAGATTGGAAACTTATATGATATAAAGTAGACCTGGGGGCCATAGGTTTCACTGGTGGCTTCTCTCAAGATAGCAAGTATTATTGTGGGTGAACAAATTACTGTCGAGCAATTGATAGAAAAGCGCATTGTTATGATGATATCTAAGGCAATGATCATGAATATAGGCATCACGTCTGTGACAAGTAGACCGAAACGATTCTACATCTACTACTATTACTCCACACATCGACCGCTATCCAGCATGCATCTAGAGTATTAAGTTCATAAGAGCGGAGTAACGCTTTAGGCAAGATGATATGGTGTAGAGAGATAAACTCAAGCAATATGATATAAACCCCATCTTTTTATCCTCGATGGCAACAATACAATATGTGCCTTGCTGCCCCTGCTGTCACTGGGAAAGGACACCGCAAGATTGAACCGAAAGCTAAGCACTTCCCCCATTGCAAGAAAGATCATTCTAGTAGGACAAACTAAACCGATAATTCGAAGAGACTTGCAAAGATATAAAATCATGCATACAAGAATTGAGAGAAGAATCAAATAATATTCACAGATAATCAAGTCACAAACCCACAATTCATCGGATCTCAGCAAACACAACGCAAAAAGAGTTACATCGAATAGATCTCCAAGAAGATCGAGGAGAACTTTGTATTGAGATCCAAAGAGAGAGAAGAAGCCATCTAGCTAATAACTATGGACCCGAAGGTCTGTGGTAAACTACTCACACATCATCGGAGAGGCTATGGTGTTGATGTAGAAGCCCTCCGTGATCAAATCCCCCTTCAGCGTTGCACCGAAAAAGGCCCTGAGATGGGATCTCACGGGTACAGAAGGTTGTGGCGATGGAAAAGGTGTTTCGTTGCTCTCCTAGAAGGTTTTAGGGTATAAGAGTATATATAGGCGAAAGAAATAGGTCGGTGGAGCTATGAGGGGCCCACAAGGGTGGGAGGCGCGCCCACCCCCTGGGGTGCGCTCTCCTGCCTCATGGATCCCTAGCTGTTTCCTTGATGTCCACTCCAAGTCTCTTGGATCACGTTTGTTCCAAAAAAAGATCCTCACAAAGGTTTCATTCCGTTTGATATTCCGTTTCTGCAAAACACTGAAATAGGAAAAAAAAACAACAATTTGCACTGGGCTTTCAGTTAATAGGTTAGTCCCAAAAATAATATAAAAAGGTATATTAAAGCCCATTAAACATCCAAAACAGATAATATAATAGCATGGAACAATCAAAAATTATAGATACGTTGGAGACGTATCAAGCATCCCCAAGCTTAATTCCTGCTTGTCCTCGAGTAGGTAAATGATAAAAACAGAATTTTTGATGTGGAATGCTCCCTAACATAATTTTCTATGTAATTCTCTTTATTGTGGCATGAATATGCAGATCTGAAATATTCAAGATAAAACTTTAATATTGACATAAAAATAATAATACTTCAAGCATACTAACTAAGCAATTATGTCTTCTCAAAATAACATGTCCAAAGAAAGCTATCTCTACAAAATCATATAGTCTGGCTACGCTCTATCTTCATCACACAAAATATTTAAATCATGCACAACCCCGATGACAAGCCAAGCAATTTTTTCATACTTTTGATGTTCTCAAACCTTTTCAATCTTCACGCAATACATGAGCATGAGCCATGGACATAACACTATAGATGGAATAGAATGGTGGTTGTGGAGAAGATAAAATGGAGAAGATAGTAATGTGGGTGAGTAGGGATTGCCATGCAACGGATGGACTAGAGCTATAAATGTATGAAAGCTCAACAAAAGAAATTAAGTGGGTGTGCATCCATCTTGCTTGCTCATGAGGACCTACGGCATTTTGAGGAATTCCATCATTGGAATATACAAGAAAAATTGTATTTTGAAAAATTCCCACTAGTATATGAAAGTGACAACATAAGGGACTCTCTATCATGAAGATCATGGTGCTACTTTGAAGCAAAAGTGTGGGAAAAGGATACTAGCATTGCCCCTTCTCTCTTTTTTTCTCAGTTTTTTTATTTGGACCTTTTCTCTTCTTTTTATGGCCTCTTTTCCTTTTCTTTTTTTATTTTTCGTCCGGAGTCTCATCCCGACTTGTGGGGGAATCATAGTCTCCATCATCCTTTCTTCAGTAGGACAATGCTCTAATAATGATGATCATCACACTTCTATTTACTTACAACTCAAGAATTACAACTCGATACTTAGAACAAAATATGACTCGATGTGAATGCCTCCGGCGATGTACCGGGATGTGCAATGAATCAAGAGTGACATGTATGGAAAATTATGAATGATGGCTTTGCCACAAATATGATGTCAACTACATGATCATCCAGAGTAATATGACAATGATGGAGCGTGTCATAATAAACGAAACGGTGGAAAGTTGCATGGCAATATATCTTAGAATGTTTATGGAAATTTCATAATAGGTAGGTATGGTGGCTGTTTTGAGGAAGGTAAATGGTGGGTTTATGGTACCGACGAAAGTTGCGCGGTACTAGAGAGGCTAGCAATGGTGGAAGGGTGAGAGTGCGTATAATCCATGGACTCAACATTAGTCATAAAGAACTCACATACTTATTGCAAAAATCTATTAGTTATCGAAAACGAAGTATTACGCGCATGCTCCTAGGGGGATAGGAAAATACCATCGCTCGTCCCCGACCGCCACTCATAAGGAAGACAATCAAAAAATAAATCATGCTCCGACTTCATCACATAATGGTTCACCATAAGTGCATGCTACGGGAATCACAAACTTTAACACAAGTATATCTCAAATTCACAACTGCTCACATAGCATAACTCTAATATCACTATCTTCATATCTCAAAACAATCATAAATAATCAAACATCTCATAGTATTCAATGCACTTTATATGAAAGTTTTTTATCATACCCATCTTGAATGCCTATCATATTAGGACTAATTTCATAACCAAAGAAAATTACCATCCTGTCTAAGAGACTCTCTGAATCATATAAGTGAAGCATGAGAGATCAGTAATTTCTACAAAATAAAACCACCACCGTGCTCTAAAAAAATAAGTGAAGCACTAGAGAAAAATTATCTAGCTCAAAAGATTTAAGTGAAGCACATAGAGTATTCTAATAAATTCCAATTCATGTGTGTCTCTCCCAAAAGGGGTGTACAGCAAGGATGATTGTGGTAAACTAAAAATCAAAGACTCGAATCATACAAGACTCTCCAAGAAAAACACATATCATGTGGTGAATAAAAATATAGCCTCAAGTGAAGTTACCGATAGACGAAGACAAAAGAGTGGATGCCTTCCGGGGCATCCCCAAGCTTAGGCTTTTGGTTGTCCTTGGATTTTACCTTGGGGTACTTTGGTCACCCCCAAGCTTAGGCTCTTGCCACTCCATGTTCCAAAATCCATCAAATCTTTACCCAAAAACTTGAAAACTTCACAACACAAAACTCAACGGAAAATCTCATGAGCTCCGTTAGTATAAGAAAACAAATCACCAATTAAGGTACTGTAATGAACTCATGCTTTATTTATATTGGTGTTATACCTACTGTATTCCAACTTCTCTATGGTTTTTACCCCCCGATACTAGCCATAGATTCATCAAAATAAGCAAACAACACACGAAAAACAGAATCTGTCAAAAACAGAACACTCTGTAGTAATCGGTAGGTTTCGAATACTTTTGTAATTCCAAAAATCCTACCAAATTAGGAATACCTAAATAATTTGTATATTGATCTACTGCAGTTGGAATTTGTATTTTATCGCTCCCTGGTTAAAAATGAAAATTATTCTTGTGAGCGCATACTTTTTGTTTTTTTTCAGCAAGATCAAATAACAATCATCCAAGAAGATCCTAAAGGCTTTACTTGGCGCAAACACTAATTAAAACATAAGAAACACAATCATAACAGAGGATAGATTATTTATTTATTTATTACTAAACAGGAACAAAAAGCAAGGAACAAAAATAAAATTGGGTTGCCTCCCAACAAGCGCTATCGTTTAACGCCCCTAGCTAGGCATAAAAACAAGAATAGATCTAGGTGTTGTCATCTTTGGTATGCAATCGATAAGTGGCCCTCATAATAGGTTCATAAGGTAACTTAATTTTCTTCCTAGGAAAGTGTTCCATGCATTTCCTTAATGGAAATTGGAATATAATATTTCCTTCTTTCATATAAATAATTGCGCCAACCGTTCTAAGGAAAGGTCTACCAAGAATAATAGGACAAGTAAGATTCCAATCTATATCAAGAACAATGAAATCTAAGGGCACATAATTCCTATTTGCAACAATAAGAACATCATTAATTCTTCCCATAGGTTTCTTAATTGTGGAATCTGCAGGATGAAAAATTAAACAACAATCATCAAATTCACGGAAACCTAACACATCACACAAAGTTTTTGGAATCGTGGAAACACTAGCACCTAAATCACATAAAGCATACCATTCATGATCTTTAATCTTAATTTTAATAGTAGGTTCCCACTCATCATAAAGTTTTCTAGGGACAGAAACTTCTAATTCAAGCTTTTCTTCATAAGATCAACGATATGTTTAGTGAAAGCTTTGTTTGGATCATAAGCATGAGGAGAATTTAACACGGATTGCAACAAGGAAATACAATCTATCAAATAGAAATTATCATAATTAAATTCCTTGAAATACAAAATAGTGGGTTCATTGCTATGTAAAGTATCGACTTCTTCAATCCCACTTTTACCAATTTTTTCATCAAGATCTAAAAACTCTGAATTGTTGGGTGGCCTTCTAACTAAAGTTGACTCATCTCCAGTCCCATCTTTATCAAGATTCATATTGGCAAACAAAGATTTAATAGGAGATAGACCAATCACTTTTAGATCTTCATCATCATTATCATGAAAACTAGAAGAACAAGCTTTTACAAAGCAATCTTTCTTAGCACGCATCCTAGCGGTTCTTTCTTTGCACTCATCAATGGAAATTCTCATGGCTTTGAGAGAATCATTGATATCATGCTTAGGTGGAGTAGATCTAAGTTTCAAATAATCAACATCAAGAGAAATTTTATCCACGTTCCTAGCCAACTCATCAATCTTAAGCAATTTTTCTTCAAGCAAAGCATTGAAATTCTTTTGTGATTTCATAAATTCTTTAACACTAGTCTCAAAATCAGAGGGCATCTCATTACAATTTGTATAATAGTTGTTGTAGGAATTACCAAATTATTAGGGGACTTACTAGGGAACGCCCTAGAATTAAAGTTTCCTCTATACGTGTTGTTACCAAATTGTTCCTACCAAAAAAATTCACATCCATAGAGTCATTACTATTCTCAATCAAAGTAGACAAAGGCATATCATTAGGATCAGAAGAAACACTCTTATTAGCAAACAATTTCATAAGTTCATCCATCTTTCCACTCAAGACATTAATCTCTTCTATCGCATGAACCTTTTTACTAGTAGATTTTTCGGTGTGCCATTGAGAATAATTAACCATAATATTATCTAGGGATTTAGTAGCTTCTCCTAAAGTGATTTCCATAAAAGTGCCTCCCGCGACCGAATATAAAATATTTCTAGAAGAAAAATTCAACCTAGCATAATTTTTTTGTATAATCATCCATAAATTCAAACCATGTGTAGGGCAATTACGTATCATTAATTTCATCCTCTCCCAAGCTTGTGCAACATGCTCATGATCAAGTTGCTTAAAATTCATAATATCGTTTCTAAGAGATATAATCTTAGCAGGAGGAAAATACTTAGAGATAAAAGCATCTTTGCACTTATTCCATGAATCAATACTATTTTTAGGCAAAGAAGAGAACCAAGTATTAGCACGATCTAGCTTAAATTCAACAATATCATTATCCACATCTTTCTTCTTTTGCATATCACATAAATCAACAAAGCTGTTTAGATGGGTAGCGGCATCTTCACTAGGAAGGCTAGAAAATTGATCTTTCATTACAAGATTCAGCAAAGCAGTATTAATTTCACAAGATTCAGCATCGGTAAGAGGAGCAATCGGAGTGCTAGTAAAATCATTATTGTTGGTATTGGAAAAGTCACACAATTTATTATTGTCTTGAGCCATCGTGACAAACAATCAATCCAACAAACAAGAAAACAAGAGGCAAGCTAAAAGAGGCTAACGGAAAAAAGGCGAACGGAAAAGAGGCGAATAAAACGTCAAGGGTGAAGTGGGGGAGAGGAAAACGAGAGGGAAATGGAGAATAATGTAATGCAAGGGATAAGAGTTTGTGATGGGTACTTGGTATGTCTTGACTTGTGCGTAGATCTCCTTGGCAATGGCGCCAGAAATCCTTCTTGCTACCTCTTGAGCATGCGTTGGTTTTCCTTTGAAGAGGAAAGGGTGATGCAGCAAAGTAGCGTAAGTATATCCCTTAGTTTTTGAGAACTAAGGAATCAATCCAGTAGGAGACTACACGCAAGTAGCCTAGTACCTGCACAAACAAACAAGAACCTCACAACCAACGCGATAAAGGGATTGTCAATCCCTTCATGGTCACTTACGCAAGTGAGATCTGATAAAGATAATAAGATAAATATATTTGGTATTTTTTGTATAGATTGCAAAATAAATATTGCAAAATAAATAGTAAACTAGAATTGTATATTGGAAACTTATATGATATAAAGTAGACTCGGGGGCCATAGGTTTCACTAATGGCTTCTCTCAAGATAGCAAGTATTACGGTGGGTGAACAAATTACTACCGAGCAATTGATAGAAAAGCGCATAGTTATGATGATATCTAAGGCAATGTTCATGAATATAGGAATCACGTCCGTGACAAGTAGACCGAAACGATTCTGCATCTACTACTATTACTCCACACATCGACCGCTATCCAGCATGCATGTGAATATTAAGTTCATAAGAATGGAGTAACGCTTTAGGCAATATGACCTAATGTAGAGGGATAAACTTAAGCAATATGATATAAACCCCATATTTTTATCCTCGATGGCAACAATACAATACGTGCCTTGCTGCCCCTGCTGTCACTGGGAAAAGACACCGCAAGATTGAACCAAAATCTAAGAACTTCTCCATTGCAAGAAAGATCAATCTAGTAGGCCAAACTAAACCGATAATTCGAAGAGACTTGCAAAGATATCAAATCATGCATACAATAATTCAGAGAAGAATCCAATAATATTCATGGATAATCAAGTCATAAACCCAAAATTCATCGGATCTCGGCAAACACACCGCAAAAAGAGTTACATCAAATAGATCTCCAAGAAGATCGAGGAGAACTTTGTATTGAGATCCAAAGAGAGAGAAGAAGCCATCTAGCTAATAACTATGGACCCGAAGGTCTGTGGTAAACTACTCACACATCATCGAAGAGGATATGGTGTTGATGTAGAAGCCCTCCGTGATCGAATCCCCCTCCAGCGGAGCGCCGGAAAAGGCCCCAAGATGGGATCTCACGGGTAGATAAGGTTGCGGCGGTGGAAAAGGTGTTTCGTTGCTCTCCTCGAAGGTTTTAGGGTATAAGAGTATATATAGGAGAAAGAAATTGGTCGGTGGAGCTGCGAGGGGCCCACGAGGGTGGGGGGCGCGCCCACCACCCAGGGGCGCGCCTTCCTGCCTCGTGGCTCCCCCGCTGCTTCCTTGACATTAACTCCAAGTCTCCTGGATCACGTTTGTTCCAAAAAATATCCTCGCTAAGGTTTCATTCCGTTTGGATTCTGTTTCATATTCCTTTTCTGCGAAGCACGGAAATAGGCAAAAAACAGCAATTTGCACTAGGCTTTCGGTTAATAGGTTAGTCCCAAAAATAATATAAAAAGGTATATTAAAGCCCATTAAACATCCAAAACAGATAATATAATAGCATGGAACAATCAAAAATTATAGATACGTTGGAGACGTATCAGTGGTTAGGCTGATGGTGCTTCGGGCATTGTCAGTAACCTCAAAAGATTGGTTTAGCGATTGGTAAGGCGCAATGTTGTTGCACATTCATAGTCGGATCATCAAAGTCGACTACACCAAATCGATAGTTATCTTCTCATCGAAATATTGGGCCCCTTGAGGGAGTCCTGGATGAAGGGGTCCTCGGGCCTCGACCCTTTACATGTGGGTTGGACTCATGGGCTATTATGGAGCCAAGCTAGAGCGCGGATCTGTGGCCGGATAGGATATCTTCGGAGTCTTAGTGTGCCCTCCAAGTCAAGATGAAGCATGGTCTTTCCTTCATTGTAACCAATCGGATGTAACCCTAACCCTACCGGTGTCTATATAAACCAAGGGGTTTTAGTCTTTAGGGTGAGAACAACATCCATCACCCCATCAAACCTTGGGTTTAGCTCGCCTGATCTCATGGTAGATCGACTCTGTAACCATATCATAAAGATCAAATACAATCAAGCAGGATGTAGGGTTTTACCTCTTCGAGAGGGCCCGAACCTGGGTAAACACCGTGTTCTTCGTCTCTTGTTCCCCATTGATCCTATATCCACAGCTCGGGACCCCCTACCCGAGATCCGCCGGTTTTGACACCGACATTGGTGCTTCCATTGAGAGTTCCGTTGTGGATCGCCAAAGGATCGATGGCCCAACTGCTCATTGGAAACCCCGCCAGCACCAGGGACATCTTCGTCCCCAGCTAGATCTTTATGTTCAACAGCATCATTTTACGCGCCAACCCATCCAGTCATCTTGACCAGGTTGAAAACCTCACTGCCGATCATGAAGCCGGACACTGGAACTTAGAGTACAACGTCGTCCCTCGGAAAAACCTCGCTCCTGAAGAACCCGTGAGCCCGACGCCTTGACCTTGGGTTCAGGGGATACAAAGGGAGCCGACACAATCCGGGATCTGTCCCTAAGCCAGATCCCATCGAAATACCCAAAGAATATCCCCCGAACATCTAGGAGGCATGGCCCCGACGGGAATTTTTTGGTGATCAACCTGTTGGATCGATTCCTCACTATGGGTATCTCCGTCAGCAGGCCTACAACCAACAAGCATATTGGGCTTGAACCTGACAACAAAGAGATTCACATCCCGCCCATCACTCTCCTCATCGCTACAATTGAAGAAAGGGCGGAGGATCGCGATCTCCGAAGCTAAAGACAGTAAACATCCGAGTCTCTAGCCCGGAGACAGACACCCATCAAGATAAGAGTTCGGACTCGGCCTGTGATACAAGATCTGACCTTGAGTCGGCGTGACCACATACAAGCATATGTCCGAACACTATGCGAACAGATCCAGACATACCCGAGGCGCGGCTTGCTGCTGCCGATGCTCCAGACTCACGGTAGACGGGAGCGCACAACATTCTCCCACCCACCTTCCACGCCGAATATTGCCTGGATGCTGGAAGACCAGACGTATGGGACCTGATGTACTACAAGAAGAAGCCTGAAGAAACGGTCCATCATTACTGGGCCAGATTTCTCCTGGTCAAAAACAAGATAATGGACTGCCATGACGAAGAAATGATTGAAGCCTTTCGGTTCAACTGCCGGGACACAGGGATCTTAAATGCCCTCACCCACTGCCGCGTGCAAAACTTCGCCGAATTATCGGACATGGTACGCAAATACTGAGCCATGGAAAGCACCTGCAGGTTAGAGAAAATGCACAAGGAGTTGTCCCTCCCCCGTAGTCCAGGAAATCCAAAGCAAAGCGAGACGGTCGCCCAAGCATGAGCCGGCCAAAAACAAAAATAGACCCAGAACAGTCGTGGATGAATTGCTGGATAAACCATGCCCTATACACTCGGCCCTGCTTAATGCAAATCCAACTCACAAGGTTCGAGCTTGTTGTGTGGTGAGGCAGGTGGCCAAAAGTAGCAAAAATATCCTTGGTCTCACAACTCATGATGGTCGATCAACAACACCATCCCACAATGACGATGTCCTGATGGTTTACGAGACGTTCTCCTCAAACATTCAAAGGAAAAGGGTTCTTTGAGAGCTCGGCCAGGTCTACCAGGTGATGGTCATAGCCATGGGTGGACACCTATCACCTTCAATCGAAAGGACGAGCCAAGGTCCCGCACCACCCATGCACCCGCCGCACTAGTCCTTGACCCCATAATCGATGACTTCAGACTAACTAAAGAACTGATGGACGGGGGTAGTGGCCTGAACCTCATTTATGAGGACACTGTAATGCCCTCAATGCGGCTATAGCTCCCACGTGTCGAGGCACGACTTAGAGACATAACCGCATTGAAAGCAATGTCGCAAGTCAGGCAATCATTACAACAACCCATGTAATATATAATAAAAGGGGAAGAACATAGTTGGCTTACACTCGCCACATCACATCAGAGTACATAAATAACATCCATCATACATGCACTCATGGCCCGACTACGGCGCCAAAATAGAAGAAAAACCCAACATGCGACAAGGCCCTAAATCAAACCCCAACTAGGCACCACTACTGATCATCGGGAAAGGAAACATAATAACGCTGAGAGTCCTCGTCGAACTCCCACTTGAGCTCGTACTCGTCACCTGGAGCAAAATCACCTGGACCTACATCTGGAATTATAGTATCTGTGAGCCACAGGGACTCAGCAATCTCGCACCCTCGCGATCAAGACTATTTAAGCTTTAAGGAATGGATAAGGCAAATATAAGTGGAGCTGCAGCAAGCGACTAGCATATGTGGTGGCTAACTTATCCGCAAAAGAGAGCGAGAAGAGGAGGCAAGGCGCGAGCGAGAATCTAGAGGAACAACCTGCGCAAGCATTACTCCAACACCGTGTCCACTTCCCGGACTCCGCCGAGAAGAGGCCATCACGGTAACACACACAGTTGATTCATTTTAATTAATTAAGGTGTAAGTTATCTACAACCGAACATTAACAAATTCCCATCTGCCCATAACCGCGGGCACGGCTTTCGAAAGTTCAATCCCTGCAGGGGGTCCCAACTTAGCCCATGACAAGCTCTCACGGTCAACGAAGGAATAGACCTCCACCCGAGACACACCGATCAGACTCGGTAACCCGGTACAACAAGACAATTCGACAGGTTAAAACAAGACCAGCAACACCGCCCGAATGTGCCGACAAATCCCGATAGGAGCTGCACATATCTCTTTCTCAGGGCACACTCAGATGAGCCAGACATCGGGTAAGCCAGCCCAGAGTTGCCCCTGGTAGCCTCGGACATCGCTCAGTGGGACCAACACTCAGAGGAGCACTGGCCCGGGGGGTTAAAATAAGATGACCCTTGAGTCTGCAGAACCCAAGGGAAAGAAAAAGGCTAGGTGGAAAATGGTAAGACCAAGGTTGGGCATTGCTGGAAAAGCTTTAATCAAGGCGAACTATCAAGGGGTTCCCATTATAACCCAACCGCGTAAGGAACGCAAAATCCGGGAGCATAACACCGATATGACGGAAAACTAGGGCGGCAAGAGTGGAACAAAACACTAGGCGAGAGGCCGAGCCTTCCACCCTTTACCAAGTATATAGATGCATTAAGATAACATAGCAATATAATGATATCCCAATGAGTAAATAAATGTTCCAACAAGGAACGGCCTCCAATCTTCACCTGCAACTATCAACGCTATAAGAGGGGCTGAGCATAGCGGTAACATAGCCAATCAACGGTTTGCTAGGACATGGTGGGTTAGAGGTTGACATGGCAATTAGGAGGCTGACAAGCAAAAGGTAGGCATCGTAGCATTGGCAAAGCAAGAGCGAGCAAACTAGCATAGCAAAGATAGTAGTGATTTCGAGGGTATGATCATCTTGCCTGCACAGTTGTCAGAGTTGACTGGATCCTCACAAGCAAACTCAACGGGGTCCTCGGTAGCGAACTCATCTCCCGGCTCTACCCAACAAGACAAACAAGCAACAAGGAAACAATCAACCACGTGCAAGACCAAGCAATATGATGAAATGATGATATGCTATATGGAATGCGATGCAGGATGCAAAATGCAAGATATGACAGGAAATGCATGAAACTGGCCTCAACCTGGAATTCCAAGGGTGCCACTGGATAGAGGGGATGAAATCGCTTGAAAACGATATAAAGATCATTGGAATCGGAGTTACGGTTTGGAAATGGCAAGCGTTTTAAGATATGACACCGGTCTGCGATTTACAGCAAGTAGGCATCTAAATGCAACGAAATGAACATGCTACAGCCACCAAACATGACAAGAAAATACATGGCAGGGATGCCCACAAGATGCTTAACAAAAGACTAGCACTGAGCCACGGCCAATTCATCCATTATGAGGTTCAAACAAGCATGGCAAAAACGCAAATGCAAAAGAGGCACGGATCACTAGGAAACAAGCTGAATATATGGCATCATGAACTAAAATATCCCAGACTTAGTGAAAACAACTAAGTCCCTGAAAACAGATTTCCCCGGTGCCTCTCTTTGCAAGCTTGCACAAGACACCACACACATCCTAAAAATTCATGGGTTGCACCTCTGGAAAGAAGACAAAATTCTTAACAAAACATATGAAGGACTCACAGGCATAGCATGCACACAATAATCATGGCAAAAATGACAAAAGTCTAAGATGAGCTAGCAGATCTATCAAATAACTCACGAAGCCTCCTTCTAACAGCATTTTGGGCATCAAGATGAACTCAAATGAAAATGATGCAATGGAATGAAAAGATGCACTCGTCGAGGTGAAGATTTTGATATATTATATGCCCAAATTGGAGCTATGGATGCAAAGTTACGGGCAGTCAAAGTATGCATAAAAAACTAGGGTTAGGCAGGAAAGTCAACCGAGATCCGGATCTGGATCTGAGGAGGTACTGTAGCAGCACTGTTCACGACGCGACTCCCGAGGTTCGTCGGCGTCGAGGTCGGTCGCCGGAGAAGATGGGCTCGCCGGGGACTGTGAGGAGGCGGCCGGATCCGGCCGGTCGCCGGAGGTGGAGCGGCGGCCGCGGGCGGGGCGAGGCACGGCCGGCCGGCGCGCGGCGGGCGGCGAGGTGGCGTGGAGGCACGGGCGGCGGCGCCGGCTGCCGGAGTCGGTGAAGAGGCGGGCGGCGGCGGCGCGGCTTGAGGCGGCGGCGGCGAGCGGCTTGAGGCGGCGGGGTTCTGGCCCGGGGCGCGGCGAGCGGGGGCCGGCGATGGGCTTCGGGCCCGCGGCGGTGGGCGGCGAAGCGGTCCCGCGCCGGGGACACGTGGCGGCAGCGGATAGGGCAAGGGGAGCGGGGCGGACACGTCCGGTGCCAGCGGACGTTGTCCGGTGCGCGGGGAAGATATGTTTTTTTTTCTAGGGTTTCGTGGGAAGAGATGATCCGAGAATGGAGGGGGCTATATATAGGCATAGAGGGAGCTAGGAGACTCCAAATGAGGTGCGGTTTTCAGCCACGCGATCGTGATCGAACGCTCTAGGACATAGAGCAGAGATTGGTGGGTTTTGGGCCAAATTTGAGGGGTGTTGGGCTGCAACACACACGAGGCCTTTTCGGTCCCTCGGTTAACCGTTGGAGTATCAAACGAAGTCCAAATGATACGAAACCTGACAGGCGGTCTACCGGTAGTAAACCAAGGCCGCATGGCAAGTCTCGGTCCAATCTGGAAATGTTTAATCCCCACACACGAAAGAAAGCTAGAAATGACCACCGGAGGAGAACGAAGCGCCGGAATGCAAAACGGACAACGGGGAAAATGCTCGAATGCATAAGATGAGCACGTATGCAAATGCAATGCACATGATGACATGATATGAGATGCATGAGAACGAAAACAACACACGGAGACAAAACCCGAACCCGAGGAAATAAATATAACTTAACGCCGGCAACGGCAAGAGTTGGAGTACAAATAGGGAAAGTTACATCCGGGGTGTTACAACACTACACCACTACGAAAAGATCTCGTCCCGAGATCTAGGACTGAAAGAACTCTGGGTACTCAGAACAGAGGTGATCCTCACGTTCCCAGGTAGCTTCACGGTCGGAATGGTGTGACCACTTGACTTTGAGAAATTTGATTGACTTGTTGCGAGTCTTGCGTTCAGTCTCTTCAAGAATAGCAACTGGGTGCTCACGGTAGGAGAGATCTTCTTGGAGCTCAATGTCCTCGAAGTTGACGGTGCGGTCAGGCATCTTGAAGCACTTTCGAAGCTGAGAGACATGGAACACATCATGAACATTTGCAAAGTTTGAAGGAAGCTCAAGTTGATAGGCGAGGTCGCCTCTCTTGCTGACAATCTTGAAAGGTCCCATGTATCTAGGGGCAAGCTTCCCTTTGATACCGAAGCGACGAGTACCTTTCATAGGAGAGACACAGAGGTAAACATGATCTCCGATCTCGAAAGCCAAATCACGGTGCTTACTATCATAGTAGCTCTTCTGGCGGGATTGGGCTGCTTTGAGTTTATCACGAATGACTTTGCACATTTCTTATGCTTCTGTGATTAAGTCATTACCCAGCAGCTGACGTTCACCGGTTTCAGACCAGTTGAGAGGGGTAGGCACTTCCTGCCATACAGAATTTCAAATGGGGCCTTGCCCGAACTTGCTTGAAAACTGTTGTTATAGGAGAATTCAGCATAAGGAAGACAATCCTCCCACTTCATGCAGAAGGAGATCACACAAGCCCTGAGCATATCTTCAAGAATCTGGTTGACACGCTCGACTTGACCGCTTGTTTGAGGATGGAAAGCAGTGCTGAAGCGGATGCTGGTGCCCATGGCCTTCTGAAAAGAATCCCAAAACTTGGAGGTAAAGATGCTGCCACGGTCTGAAGAGATCACTTGAGGAATACCGTGCAGAGAGACAATGCGAGAGGTATAGAGTTCCGCCAATTGAGCTGCAGTGATCGACTCTTTGATAGGCAGAAAGTGAGCCACTTTGGTGAGCTTATCGATGACAACAAATATAGCATCATTGCCACGCTTGGACTTTGGAAACCCAGTCACGAAGTCCATTTCAATGTGGTCAAACTTCCATTCTGGAATGGCAAGAGGTTGGAGGAGACCAGCTGGCCTTTGGTGTTCTGCCTTCACTCTTCTGCAGACATCACATTCATTCACGAATTGAGCGATCTCGCGCTTCATTCGAGTCCACCAATAAGCTTGCTTGAGGTCCTGATACATCTTCGTGCTCCCAGGGTGGATGGAGAGGAGAGAATTGTGAGCCTCGTTCATGATCACTTTACGAAGTTCTCCTTTGGGCACAACAATATGATCCTCGAAGAAGAGAGTGTCCTTGTCATCAAGGCGGTAGCACTTGTACTTGGACTGACTCTTGGCAATCCCAATCTTCACCTTTTTCACCATAGCATCAAGAAGCTGGGCTTGGCGAATCTGGTCTTCTAAGGTAGGAGAGACTTGAAGGTTGGCGAGGAAACCTTGAGGAACAACTTGCAGATTAAGTTTGCGGAAAACTTCACAAAGCTCGGGTTGATAAGGCTTGAGAATCAGACTATTGCAGTAGGCCTTTCTGCTCAAAGCGTCAGCAATCACATTGGCCTTGCCTGGAGTATACTCAATACTCGGATTATACTCTTGAATCATTTCGACCCATCGAGTTTGTCTTAGGTTGAGATTAGGCTGAGTGAAGATGTACTTGAGACTCTTGTGATCGGTGAAAATGTCCACTTTTCTTCCCAATAGAAGATGTCTCCAAGTCAAAAGATCATGCACAACTGCCGCCAACTCGAGATCATGAGTGGGGTAGTTCTTCTCATTAGGCTTCAACTGGCGAGATGTATAAGCAACCACTTTCTTCTCTTGCATCAATACTGCGCCAAGACCTTGGAGAGAGGCATCACAAAAGACCTCGTATGGCTTGGATTCATCAGGCGGAGTCAAGACTGGAGCAGTGATCAACTTCTCTTTCAAAGTGTTGAAAGCAATATCACACTCCAGAGACCAAACATACTTGACGTGCTTCTGCAGAAGATTTGAGAGAGGCTTCGCGATCTTGGAAAAGTTTTCAACGAATCTTCGGCAATATCTTGCGAGACCGAGAAAACTGCGGAGTTGCTTCACATTCTGAGGAGGTTCCCAATTCACAATTGCGGATACCTTCTCGGGATTCACGGAAATGCCCTTGGCAGAGATGATATGACCAAGATAAAGAACCTCATCGAGCCAAAATTCACACTTGGAGAACTTGGCATAAAACTGATGTTCTCTGAGCTTATCGAGAACCAAACGCAAGTGCTTGGCATGATCTTCCGTGTTCTTCGAGAAAACCAGAATGTCATCGAGATAGACCAAAACGAAGTCATTGGTGTAGGCGTTGAAGATGAAATTCATCATGCGAGAGAACGTCGGAGGAGCATTGGCGAGGCCAAAAGACATGACAGTGTATTCATATGAACCAAAGCTTGTTCTGAATGCTGTCTTGGGAATATCTTCTTCACGAATGCGAATCTGGTGATAACCCATACGGAGATCAAGCTTGGAGAATACTTGGGCACCTTTGAGTTGTTCGAACAGCTCATTGATGTTGGGAAGTGGGTATTTGTTCCTGATGGTCTTCTTGTACACTGACGGTAATCAACACAAAGTCGGTCCGTTCCATCCTTCTTCTTCACAAAAAGAACACCACAACCCCACGAAGAAGTACTAGGCCGGATGAGACCCATTCTTTCTTGCTCATCGAGTTGCTTCTTCAGCTCCTTCAACTCTTCAGGTCCGAGCTTGTAAGGACGTTTGCACACAGGTTCCGTGCCAGGCTCAAGTTCAATAACGAATTCAACTGGCCGGTGCGGAGGCATTCCTGGGAGCTCTTCTGGAAAGACGTCTTGATATTCGCAAACGACTGGAATCTGAGAGATGGCATCCAATTCACCCTTCTCATTGAGAGAAAACAGACGGATAGTATTATCCCGAGCGGCAAAGATAATTACATCCTCAGACGAATGAGTCAATTGAATCTGTCTGGCAGCACAATCAAGATGTGCCTTGTGCTTAGAAAGCCAATCCATTCCGAGAATAAGATCAATATCCGAGTTACCAAGAACCACCGGAGAAGAGAGAAATTTGTAATCGCCCAATGTGATAGAAACATCTGGGGAAAACGCGCTTGCATTCATAAATTTACCCGGAGAAACCACAGATAACTGTCTAGGCAAATCTTGCAAAGGCAACTCATGCTTAGAAACAAATGGCCTCGAGATGAAACAATGCGATGCACCCGTGTCAAAAAGAACTTCAGCAGGAATGTCATTAAGAGGAAGGTTACCCATGATCACATCTGACGAGTCCTCTGCCTGAGCTGCATTCATCAAATTGACCTTGGCGGACTTGGGGTTATGCTTGACCACAGCTGTACTTGCCGATCTGACAGGAGGAGGAGGAGGAGGAAGACGCCTCCGGTTGAAACACTTGTTGGCATAGTGACCCTTATGTTGGCACTTGTTGCATGTGACCTCTGAAAGCGGACGGTGATACGGAGCACTCGATCTTGGAGCTTGAGACGAAGTCTTGTTCTGAAAGCCTGGGTTGGGTGGGTGGGAAGAACCACTGCCACCTTTGCTCTTCTGCTGATACGGCTGACGGAACGGAGGAGGAGGAAGCCAAAACTTCTTCTGCTTGGCCACTTGAGTAGAGGAAGAAGGAGTAACATCTCTGACTCGCTTCCTGGAAGCATCACACCTCAACTGAGCAGCCTCTTGCTTCAGTGCCATGTTGTAGAACTCATCGTATCTCAAGGGCTCAAAGAGAACAAGAGCAAGCTGAATATCTTCTCTGAGACCACCCCTGAACTGGTATATCATGCTCTTCTCATCAGGAACGTCCTGCTTGGAAAAGCGGGCAAGCTTCTGAAACAATTTGTTGTAGTCATAGACAGACAAAGAGCCTTGCTTCAGATTGCAGAATTCCTCACGCTTGCTTTCAACCACGCTCTGCGGAATGTGATGAGCTCGGAAATCTCGACGGAAATCATCCCAAGTGATAACACGTCCACCTCTGGAATCCTTGTACTGCTGGAACCATTCTGCAGCTTGATCTTTGAGTTGGAAGGAAGCAAACTTCACAAAGTCCTCAGGCCTGACGTTGCTGCACTCGAAATGCTTACACAGATCCACAAGCCAATCGTCAGCATCGGTTGCCTCAACACAATTACTGAAAGTCTTTGGCCCATTAGCAAGGAACTGGTTGAGTGTAGCAAAGTGACTCTGATTGCTGCCTTGATTCCCTTGACTGCCTTGATTGCGCTCTTGGATAATTTGCATGATCAGCTGAGTGTTTGCATTGGTTGCGGCCATCACAGCTTGCCATGCCTCTGGAGGAGGTGGAGGCGGTGGCGGATATTGATTCTGGTTCTGACTGGTGCTCTTAGCGGGAGCCATCCTGAAGAGGTTGACCACCGTTAGCACATAGACAGATAAATATTGAAGCTGAATCCAACGGAATGAAAATTGCAACATATAGTCTTCACATCCGAACAAAATGAACGAATGCATTCCTCTTCAAATGGTCACATATCCATAAATTGAGAATCCACGTAGAATTAAGGTAGAGAAACAAATCAACAAGGTATGGATCAAGAACGAATAATCGGTAAGAAATCCCAATCTCAAACCAATATCTGTGGAAGAAGAACTAGAGCTACTAGAATTCCCACCTATGAAACTCCCGAACTTTTCCGGTTATGCAATCAGGTGTTGGGGATACAGGGGAAGCATAATATCTCACCCAAACTAGCAAATCCTACATCCAGCTGTATCCATCCTTCAACACATAACCAAGAAAACTTCGGAAACCATCTACCTCAACCTTCGAAAAGCATCCGTTATACAAGTTATGGCGATACTCCCGAACTCCCGCCCCAGTACTGGGTGGCGTCGAGGTTATCTCACCAACGAACTGCATAAAAGAGATTTTCGATGTCGGCGAACATATCTCAAGTATTCCAGAATTGCAACGATAAAATTATGATGACAACACCTCAGAGCTCAACTCCCCGGGACACTTCCACTAAACCCCTGACAGGAGGCACCAAGACAATGTTCTCATCATAAGCCATCGGAACAAATCCAAGATACTCGCGTGATCCTAAAAAAATTTTTTAGTGAAATTTGAGAAGAGAAGAGTCAAAACTCTACGTCAGGATGCCTTACCAGAGCGATGAGGAGACTGGGAAGTAAATAGAATTCCTAAACTCTCCGATATATAATTCCTAAAGACTCAAAACATTTTTCTAGACACAACTCGGCTGCTAAACACGATCAAGCAATGGGGCTCCTAAGGTCGGGGAAGGCTCTGATTACCAACTTGTAACGCCCTCGATGCGGCTATAGCTCCCACGTGTCGAGGCACGACTTAGAGACATAACCGCATTGAAAGCAATGTCGCAAGTCAGGCAATCATTACAACAACCCATGTAATATATAATAAAAGGGGAAGAACATAGTTGGCTTACACTCGCCACGTCACATCAGAGTACATAAATAACATCCATCATACAAGCACTCATGGCCCGACTACGGCGCCAAAATAGAAGAAAAACCCAACATGCGACAAGGCCCTGAATCAAACCCCAACTAGGCACCACTACTGATCATCGGGAAAGGAAACATAATAACGCTGAGAGTCCTCGTCGAACTCCCACTTGAGCTCGTACTCGTCACCTGGAGCAAAATCACCTGGACCTGCATCTGGAATTATAGTATCTATGAGCCACAGGGACTCAGCAATCTCGCACCCTCGCGATCAAGACTATTTAAGCTTTAAGGAATGGATAAGGCAAATATAAGTGGAGCTGCAGCAAGCGACTAGCATATGTGGTGGCTAACTTATCCGCAAAAGAGAGCGAGAAGAGGAGGCAAGGCGCGAGCGAGAATCTAGAGGAACAACCTGCGCAAGCATTACTCAAACACCGTGTCCACTTCCCGGACTCCGCCGAGAAGAGGCCATCACGGTAACACACACAGTTGATTCATTTTAATTAATTAAGGTGTAAGTTATCTACAACCGGACATTAACAAATTCCCATCTGCCCATAACCGCGGGCACGGCTTTCGAAAGTTCAATCCCTGCAGGGGGGTCCCAACTTAGCCCATGACAAGCTCTCACGGTCAACGAAGGAATAGACCTCCACCCGAGACACACCGATCAGACTCGGTAACCCGGTACAACAAGACAATTCGACAGGTTAAAACAAGACCAGCAACACCGCCCGAATGTGCCGACAAATCCCGATAGGAGCTGCACATATCTCTTTCTCAGGGCACACTCAGATGAGCCAGACGTCGGGTAAGCCAGCCCAGAGTTGCCCCTGGTAGCCTCGGACATCGCTCAGTGGGACCAACACTCAGAGGAGCACTGGCCCGGGGGGGTTAAAATAAGATGACCCTTGAGTCTGTAGAACCCAAGGGAAAGAAGAAGGCTAGGTGGCAAATGGTAAGACCAAGGTTGGGCATTGCTGGAAAAGCTTTAATCAAGGCGAACTATCAAGGGGTTCCCATTATAACCCAACCGCGTAAGGAACGCAAAATCCGGGAGCATAACACCGATATGACGGAAAACTAGGGCGGCAAGAGTGGAACAAAACACTAGGCGAGAGGCCGAGCCTTCCACCCTTTACCAAGTATATAGATGCATTAAGATAACATAGCAATATAATGATATCCCAATGAGTAAATAAATGTTCCAACAAGGAACGGCCTCCAATCTTCACCTGCAACTATCAACGCTATAAGAGGGGCTGAGCATAGCGGTAACATAGCCAATCAACGGTTTGCTAGGACATGGTAGGTTAGAGGTTGACATGGCAATTAGGAGGCTGACAAGCAAAAGGTAGGCATCGTAGCATTGGCAAAGCAAGAGCGAGCAAACTAGCATAGCAAAGATAGTAGTGATTTCGAGGGTATGATCATCTTGCCTGCACAGTTGTCAGAGTTGACTGGATCCTCACAAGCAAACTCAACGGGCTCCTCGGTAGCGAACTCGTCTCCCGGCTCTACCCAACAAGACAAACAAGCAACAAGGATACAATCAACCACGTGCAAGACCAAGCAATATGATGAAATGATGATATGCTATATGGAATGCGATGCGGGATGCAAAATGCAAGATATGATAGGAAATGCATGAAACTGGCCTCAACATGGAATTCCAAGGGTGCCACAGGATAGAGGGGATGAAATCTCTTGAAAACGATATAAAGATCATTGGAATCGGAGTTACGGTTTGGAAATGGCAAGCGTTTTAAGATATGACACCGGTCTGCGATTTACAGCAAGTAGGCATCTAAATGCAACGAAATGAACATGCTACAGCCACCAAACATGACAAAAAAATACATGGCAGGGATGCCCACAAGATTCTTAACAAAAGACTAGCACTGAGCCACGGCCAATTCATCCATTATGAGGTTCAAACAAGCATGGCAAAAACGCAAATGCAAAACAGATTCCAGACTTGGTGAAATTAACACTAGTCTAAAATTTCAGATCACGATGCTCTCTTCGGAGCAGCAAAACAACATGATACATGACCTGAACATGACAAGTAAGAACATGTCATGGAGCTACTCAACAAGCTTAACAAAAGACCCAAAGTGACCTGGGGCCAAAAGGGTTCACAAAATATATTAACGGGCACATGAACATAGCTAAAACACAAGCAATTTTCAGACTTAGTGAAAACTGAGACATGCTGAAATATAACTCACGAAGGCATGTAAACGAGCTCGATGCACTCACCACGGTGGAAGTCATGGCAAGGCAGGCATACATCCATTAAGAAGGCACAAAATACAGGCTATACATGGCAAGAACAATGGCATAGCATGCACGGATCAACTATAACAACGCCGGCAAAATCGCAAACGAGTTGACGATCTGCCCAGATTCACCACGAAGCAAAAGTAGAGCTTGATTGACTCAAGCTAGGGTGCTCCATAATTTCAAACAAAGACATGGATGGATATAGCATAACATGATTAACAAAACTCCTTTACTGATCATCCTCAAAAGAGGCACGGATCACTAGGAAACAAGCTGAACATATGGCATCATGAACTAAAATATCCCAGACTTTGTGAAAACAACTAAGTCAATCAAGCTAGGGTGCTCCATAATTGCAAACAAAGACATGGATGGATATAGCATAACATATGGAATGCGATGCGGGATGCAAAATGCAAGATATGATAGGAAATGCATGAAACTGGCCTCAACATGGAATTCCAAGGGTGCCACAGGATAGAGGGGATGAAATCTCTTGAAAACGATATAAAGATCATTGGAATCGGAGTTACGGTTTGGAAATGGCAAGCGTTTTAAGATATGACACCGGTCTGCGATTTACAGCAAGTAGGCATCTAAATGCAACGAAATGAACATGCTACAGCCACCAAACATGACAAAAAAATACATGGCAGGGATGCCCACAAGATTCTTAACAAAAGACTAGCACTGAGCCACGGCCAATTCATCCATTATGAGGTTCAAACAAGCATGGCAAAAACGCAAATGCAAAACAGATTCCAGACTTGGTGAAATTAACACTAGTCTAAAATTTCAGATCACGATGCTCTCTTCGGAGCAGCAAAACAACATGATACATGACCTGAACATGACAAGTAAGAACATGTCATGGAGCTACTCAACAAGCTTAACAAAAGACCCAAAGTGACCTGGGGCCAAAAGGGTTCACAAAATATATTAACGGGCACATGAACATAGCTAAAACACAAGCAATTTTCAGACTTAGTGAAAACTGAGACATGCTGAAATATAACTCACGAAGGCATGTAAACGAGCTCGATGCACTCACCACGGTGGAAGTCATGGCAAGGCAGGCATACATCCATTAAGAAGGCACAAAATACAGGCTATACATGGCAAGAACAATGGCATAGCATGCACGGATCAACTATAACAACGCCGGCAAAATCGCAAACGAGTTGACGATCTGCCCAGATTCACCACGAAGCAAAAGTAGAGCTTGATTGACTCAAGCTAGGGTGCTCCATAATTTCAAACAAAGACATGGATGGATATAGCATAACATGATTAACAAAACTCCTTTACTGATCATCCTCAAAAGAGGCACGGATCACTAGGAAACAAGCTGAACATATGGCATCATGAACTAAAATATCCCAGACTTTGTGAAAACAACTAAGTCAATCAAGCTAGGGTGCTCCATAATTGCAAACAAAGACATGGATGGATATAGCATAACATATGGAATGCGATGCGGGATGCAAAATGCAAGATATGATAGGAAATGCATGAAACTGGCCTCAACATGGAATTCCAAGGGTGCCACAGGATAGAGGGGATGAAATCTCTTGAAAACGATATAAAGATCATTGGAATCGGAGTTACGGTTTGGAAATGGCAAGCGTTTTAAGATATGACACCGGTCTGCGATTTACAGCAAGTAGGCATCTAAATGCAACGAAATGAACATGCTACAGCCACCAAACATGACAAAAAAATACATGGCAGGGATGCCCACAAGATTCTTAACAAAAGACTAGCACTGAGCCACGGCCAATTCATCCATTATGAGGTTCAAACAAGCATGGCAAAAACGCAAATGCAAAACAGATTCCAGACTTGGTGAAATTAACACTAGTCTAAAATTTCAGATCACGATGCTCTCTTCGGAGCAGCAAAACAACATGATACATGACCTGAACATGACAAGTAAGAACATGTCATGGAGCTACTCAACAAGCTTAACAAAAGACCCAAAGTGACCTGGGGCCAAAAGGGTTCACAAAATATATTAACGGGCACATGAACATAGCTAAAACACAAGCAATTTTCAGACTTAGTGAAAACTGAGACATGCTGAAATATAACTCACGAAGGCATGTAAACGAGCTCGATGCACTCACCACGGTGGAAGTCATGGCAAGGCAGGCATACATCCATTAAGAAGGCACAAAATACAGGCTATACATGGCAAGAACAATGGCATAGCATGCACGGATCAACTATAACAACGCCGGCAAAATCGCAAACGAGTTGACGATCTGCCCAGATTCACCACGAAGCAAAAGTAGAGCTTGATTGACTCAAGCTAGGGTGCTCCATAATTTCAAACAAAGACATGGATGGATATAGCATAACATGATTAACAAAACTCCTTTACTGATCATCCTCAAAAGAGGCACGGATCACTAGGAAACAAGCTGAACATATGGCATCATGAACTAAAATATCCCAGACTTTGTGAAAACAACTAAGTCAATCAAGCTAGGGTGCTCCATAATTGCAAACAAAGACATGGATGGATATAGCATAACATATGGAATGCGATGCGGGATGCAAAATGCAAGATATGATAGGAAATGCATGAAACTGGCCTCAACATGGAATTCCAAGGGTGCCACAGGATAGAGGGGATGAAATCTCTTGAAAACGATATAAAGATCATTGGAATCGGAGTTACGGTTTGGAAATGGCAAGCGTTTTAAGATATGACACCGGTCTGCGATTTACAGCAAGTAGGCATCTAAATGCAACGAAATGAACATGCTACAGCCACCAAACATGACAAAAAAATACATGGCAGGGATGCCCACAAGATTCTTAACAAAAGACTAGCACTGAGCCACGGCCAATTCATCCATTATGAGGTTCAAACAAGCATGGCAAAAACGCAAATGCAAAACAGATTCCAGACTTGGTGAAATTAACACTAGTCTAAAATTTCAGATCACGATGCTCTCTTCGGAGCAGCAAAACAACATGATACATGACCTGAACATGACAAGTAAGAACATGTCATGGAGCTACTCAACAAGCTTAACAAAAGACCCAAAGTGACCTGGGGCCAAAAGGGTTCACAAAATATATTAACGGGCACATGAACATAGCTAAAACACAAGCAATTTTCAGACTTAGTGAAAACTGAGACATGCTGAAATATAACTCACGAAGGCATGTAAACGAGCTCGATGCACTCACCACGGTGGAAGTCATGGCAAGGCAGGCATACATCCATTAAGAAGGCACAAAATACAGGCTATACATGGCAAGAACAATGGCATAGCATGCACGGATCAACTATAACAACGCCGGCAAAATCGCAAACGAGTTGACGATCTGCCCAGATTCACCACGAAGCAAAAGTAGAGCTTGATTGACTCAAGCTAGGGTGCTCCATAATTTCAAACAAAGACATGGATGGATATAGCATAACATGATTAACAAAACTCCTTTACTGATCATCCTCAAAAGAGGCACGGATCACTAGGAAACAAGCTGAACATATGGCATCATGAACTAAAATATCCCAGACTTTGTGAAAACAACTAAGTCAATCAAGCTAGGGTGCTCCATAATTGCAAACAAAGACATGGATGGATATAGCATAACATGATTAAAAAAACTCCTTTACTGATCATCCTCAAAAGAGGCACGGATCACTAGGAAACAAGCTGAACATATGGCATCATGAACTAAAATATCCCAGACTTTGTGAAAACAACTAAGTCCCTGAAAACAGATTTCCCGGGTGCCTCTCTTTGCAAGCTTGCACAAGACACCACACACATCCTAAAAATCCATGGGTTGCACCTCTAGAAAGAAGACAAAATTCTTAACAAAACATATGAAGGACTCACAGGCATAGCATGCACACAATAATCATGGAAAAAATGACAAAAGTCTAAGATGAGCTAGCAGATCTGTCAAATAACTCACGAAGCCTCCTTCTAACAGCATTTTGGGCATCAAGATGAACTCAAATGAAAATGATGCAATGGAATGAAAAGATGCACTCGTCGAGGTGAAGATTTTGATATATTATATGCCCAAATTGGAGCTCCGGATGCAAAGTTACGGGCAGTCAAAGTATGCATAAAAAACTAGGGTTAGGCAGGAAAGTCAACCGAGATCCGGATCTGGATCTGAGGAGGTACTGTAGCAGCACTGTTCACGACGCGACTCCCGAGGTTCGTCGGCGTCGAGGTCGGTCGCCGGAGAAGATGGGCTCGCCGGGGACTGTGAGGAGGCGGCCGGATCCGGCCGGTCGCCGGAGGTGGAGCGACGGCCGCGGGCGGGGCGAGGCACGGCCGGCCGGCGCGCGGCGGGCGGCGAGGTGGCGTGGAGGCGCGGGCGGCGGCGCCGGCTGCCGGAGTTGGTGAAGAGGCGGGCGAGCGGCTTGAGGCGGCGGGGTTCTGGCCCGGGGCGCGGCAAGCGGGGGCCGGCGATGGGCTTCGGGCCCGCGGCGGTGGGCGGCGAAGCGGTCCCGCGCCGGGGACACATGGCGGTAGCGGATAGGGCAAGGGGAGCGGGGCGGACACGTTCGGCGCCGGCGGACGTTGTCCGGCGCGCGGGGAAGATCTGTTTTTTTTCTAGGGTTTCGTGGGAAGAGATGATCCGAGAATGGAGGGGGCTATATATAGGCATAGACGGAGCTAGGAGACTCCAAATGAGGTGCGGTTTTCGGCCACGCGATCGTGATCGAACGCTCTAGGACATAGAGCAGAGTTTGGTGGGTTTTGGGCCAAATTTGAGGGGTGTTGGGCTGCAACACACACGAGGCCTTTTCGGTCCCTCGGTTAACCGTTGGAGTATCAAACGAAGTCCAAATGATACGAAACTTGACAGGCGGTCTACCGGTAGTAAACCAAGGCCGCATGGCAAGTCTCGGTCCAATCCGGAAATGTTTAATCCCCACACACGAAAGAAAGCTAGAAATGACCACCGGAGGAGAACGAAGCGCCGGAATGCAAAACGGACAACGGGGAAAATGCTCGAATGCATAAGATGAGCACGTATGCAAATGCAATGCACATGATGACATGATATGAGATGCATGAGAACGAAAACAACACACGGAGACAAAACCCGAACCCGAGGAAATAAATATAACTTAACGCCGTAAACGGCAAGAGTTGAAGTACAAATAGGGAAAGTTACATCCGGGGTGTTACAGACACGCTCAACAAAATGCTGCTCAACAGATCCCGCATTCGAGCACAGTCATACCACACTCTGAGGAATTATACCAGGAAGGGAGGTGCGCTATTTCGGACGCATAACCTTGGAAGTAGTGTTCGGTACTCCCCACAACTACAGTTCTGAACCCTTGTTATTCCATATTGTGCCCTTCCACAGCGGATAGTAAGATTCCAAGCCTTATCGCATTATGGATACATGAAGCTCCAAATGCTAGGGCCTAATGGCGTGATCTCGCTCGCCAGCGATCCGAACACAACCCTCCTAGCTGAAAATAAGACCACATCGCTTGCCCTTGCGGCACTATCTAAGGCCCTCACAGCCGAAGAATTAACAACGCTCCACACTACAGTCAACAAGGATGACGTGTTCCTCAGTAAAAGGCCAAAATCAACATCATTTAAACCAGCAGACAAGATAGTAAAATTCCAAGTACACCCGACAGACCCGAATAAAACGACGTCCATCGGGGCACAAATGGACCCCACAGTTGATGAAGCCCTGCACGTTTTTACGCAAAAACTGGAACATATTCTCCTGGCACCTTTCGGATATGCCAGGCATCCCACGAAGGCTGGCGAAGCACAACTTGAACATCAGAAAAGGCTTCAAGCTAGTCAAACAAACACTGATATAACCCAATGTGTTGTCACTAACAAAATGTTACGAATACTAGCCGGGAAACAAAGAAGAAGTATTTTGTGCCTGCATTATGACAGCAAGTCAATACGGCAAGGGAGTCGGACTGTCCAACACTGGGTCAACAACAAGAAAAATATGTTCATAAAATAAGCTACAAAGCTCCCGCGTTACGTAGCAAAATTGCAGCGGATGAAGGGCGTGGAGCTTATACATGGCTCGACTACGTCGTCAGGAAACGTAAAGACCATGTGTGTACCTTTGACGTGGCAAAGGACATGTGCATTGATTTTAATCAGAAGCAGTCTAGCGTACTTGGTAAAAATACCTACACGTACAAGTCATTTGTTAGGAAAGCTAATGGCCTGCGTGCCTAATTGTCGTGCTAATTAGCTGGTTGTTAATTAGATTAAAATAAAGATTCGGTTAGAATATTTGGAGGAGTACTAGTCCGGTACGGTTAGTTTGTAACCGGCCAACATATTACATATGCTCTAGGGGTCATAGAATTAGGGGATCAGTTTTAGATTGTTCCGTTCTCGAACGGAGGAATAGCAAGTCAGCGTATTTCCCCGTAGAGTTTTTCTTCAAAGAGTTTAAATTATTACTTTGTGTTTTTGGCGAGAGATTGGAGACGCCGTCTCTAATTTGCTGCTGATTCTTCATGCATTATTTTATCAAGGTGTGTGTTGTTTCTGTGGTGATTGCATCTACAAGATCGCAAGCCCCACATCGTTTCAGGTGAGACAGTACCGTGAAAGATTATGGAAATTATTCACGTCATCAATTGTCTGTCGAAGGTCGCATCAAGTGGTATTCAAAGCAAGGTTGATCAAGGTACAATTTTTTTCCTGCTATTTGATTCAATTGTTTGAAAGATGGTGAACTCGTAGCATGAGAGAGCTGATCATGAGGAGGATGATGAACTTCCAGTGGATCTGGAGATAAGTGATGGTTTGCGTATCCATCTAATGTCGATCAAGGGAGCCAACAGGAAGCTTGGGACAAGGGTTGAGGAATTTTCTGCACATATTCTAGGTGTAGAGGATAGGTTGAACGAACGTTTGAATGCTAGCGATCGATAGCGCACAGATAGTCTACAGGTGGTGACCGAGAGTCTTAATCGGCTCACCGCAGCAGTTCAGCACCTTCAGGCAAGAGATGTGGCACCCCGACAGTCCCGCTCACCATGATGACATCATGACCATGGCAACGACGATGATGGTGATTTTTCTGAAGATTATGATGCCCGTGGAGGCTTACCTCATCGACCACGGTATGATGCTGGGGCTCACCGCCATGCCGGGCGGCGCCATGACTATGGCGGCAATGGTGCCCACGAGGATGATGGTTTGGGTCGAATCAAGATAATCATATCTGAGTTCTCGGGACGTTGTGCTGACCCGGAGAAATATTTGGAGTGGGAGATGCGCATAAATTAGATTTTTTTATGGACACGACTACTCCGAAGAGAAGAAGGTTCATGTAGCATCCATGGAATTTGAAGAGTATGCTCTTGTATGGTGGGATAATAGAAACCGTACTCACGAGCATCCAACGACATGGGCTGACATGAAGCGAATCACGAGGGAACATTTTGGGCCTGCTTATTACACTCACCAGCTTCACAGTAGACTTCGTCGTCTAGTGCAAGGTACAAAATCGGTTGATGAGTAGTATAAAGAGATGCAAGTTTTGATGATCCATACAACTGTGCGTGAGTCTACGGAGGCCACCATGGCATGTTTCTTTGAGGGGTTAGAAGAAAAGATTCATGATCGTGATTTAATAAAATATAATGATATTAATGAGTTACTTCATCAAGCGGATCGTGCTAAACGTTGGGTACTGGAGAAGCAAGGTTCAGAGACTCGTCCAACTTACAACAGTGGGCGACGTGGTTCTTCTCCTATTGATGGTGGGTTTAGTGCTAAACCGACTCCTTCTTATAAGTCGGGAAGCATTGACCAGAGCAAAGTGGTGGTTGCGCCAAAGGAGGTTTCTCAAGTTTCATCTAATGCGACTTCATCTCATCATCGTCATATTATTTGCCACAAGTGTGGAGGACATGGACACATGAAGCATGAATGTTCCAATCAACGAAGGGCTCTACTTGTTGATGCAGGATACATTTCAGAATCTGAAGATGAGATGCCTAAGTTAGAGGATGGAATCAAAAGATGTCATGGTTATACCATACTATGTTATCCTCAAGATGATCCTGATATGGAGAGTTTGCTAGCATATAAGGTACAGCGAGATGACAAGGTCATTTTTGAACCAGGACATCGACGGAGTATTTTTAAAACTACATGTACCATCAAGGGAGAAGTGTGCAAACTGATAATTGATGGCGGCAGTGCTAGCAACATGATTAGTAAGGATGTGGTTGAGTCTCTTTCTTTGCCAACATGGGAGCACCCGAAACCATACTATATGAAGTGTATAAATGATGTGGGCAAAGTGAAGGCAACCCATAGGGTGAAGGTGCCTTTATCTGTTGATCTGTATGTTGATAAAGTGAAATGCGATGTTATGCCACTACATGTTTGTCACCTTATTTTGGGACGTCCGTGGCAGCACAATGTAAACATGCTTCATCATGGACGAACTATAGGTACACCTTTATGCATAAGGGTGAGTTCTATGGTATACTTCCCAAGGATGCAATCAATATAAAGTGTACAGTCAAAATGTTTAAGAAGAAATCTGCAATGTATAGGTCGAAACCGAGCAAACATAGAAGTAGCTCCCAAAGGTTTCATAATAATACAGGTAATAGGTACTACCTCATCTACTACCCATCCCACAATTTAATTAGATCCTAATCATGCAATGTGAGAGGATTGATCTAATGCAATAAAACATGGGTTGTAGAAAAGGTATGATCAAAGTGTTACTTGCCTTGCTGATGATCTGCGAGACCTAGGGATTCGAAGTAACAGGCGGCGCAATCCGGGTAATCTATCGCAGACAAACAACAAGCACACAAATAAGTACTCATCTAATGCACAGGTAAAACTCGAACAAGAGAACGAACCAGAAAGTTCAACTTAAGAACTCCGGTTGCAAAGAAAGAACGAACGGAACAAAGCAACGGAAAACAAACGGCGAAAGAAAACAACTCGGTTCTAGCAAATTGAAACTAGGTCAAATTTTACCGTAGCAAAAACTTGTTTAAGTTGATTAGACGGAACGGCGGTTTCGAAATGAAACTCCAGGCGCCTGAATCACCTGATTCCGATAAACGAGCGAGAAGAAAAACTACAACGAAAATCGGATCTGAGATCGCGATCGTGGAATAAATCCAACGAAAAGAAAAGACGAACGGTTAAACGAATGGACGTTCGTTAACCGGGAATAACCGGTGATCACGTTCGTTAAGACGAATGGTCCGGCGAACGCTCGCTAAACAACTAAATCGGAAACAAAACGAAAACCGATCTAGGGTTTCGGAAAAAAAACCGAAACAAAACCGGAAAGAAAAACCGGAACGGTTTTTAAAAAAAACCGAACAAGGGGAGGGGTGGCGCGGCTACCTTCGGCGAGGGGCTCCGGCGGCGGCGGGGTGCAAGGGCGGCGGCGGCGCTAGGCGGCAGCGGCGCTAGGGCGGCGGCGGCAGGGAGGCGGCGGGGCTGGCGCGCGGCTCGGGGCGGGAGGCGGCGGTGGCTGCAGCTTGGGAGGAGAGGGGGGGGGGCTTGGGGTATATATAGGAGGGGGGGTGTTGCTTGGGGGAGGGGGCAAGAAAGAGGGGAGGCGGCGGCGGCCTGGAGTCCTGCTAGGACTCGGCCTAGGGCGGCGGCTGGGCTGCTAGCGCGCAGCGCTGGGAGGGGCGGCGGCGGCTGGGCCTGCGGACCTCTTTTTTTTAAGTAGTTCCACGCGCAGAAAAAAAACAAAGAAAAAGAAACTAAACGAACTCCAAAATTTCTAAAGTAAATTTTCTCCGACTCCTAAAAATGAGTCGAACAAAATGAACTTTCTCCGGCCTAGATGCAATTTTTGAAAACACGCATTTTTCCCTATCCAAATAAAATGCAAATAAACTCTGGAAAATCCAAAATTTGTTTTATTTATTAAATCTTCATTTTTCCTAAATTTGGGAAAGTCGTATTATTCCCTCTCTCATATTTTTGATATTGGAAAAATAATTGAAGATGAAATAAATAAAATCAAATGATCCTCTTTTCAAAATTTGAGAAAACTCAAATATGAAAATAACGAAATCTCCAACTCTCGCTGAGGGTCCTTGAGTTGCATGAAATTTCTAGGATCGACCAAAATGCAAGAAAATATGATATGCATGATGATCTAATGTATAACATTCCAAATTGAAATTTGGGATGTTACAAACCTACCCCCCTTAAGATGAATCTCGCCCTCGAGATTCGGGTTGGCTAGAAAATAGGTGAGGCTGATCCTTCAGCAAATCTTCTTCTCTCTCCCAGGTGGCTTCATCTCTGAGTGGTGGTTCCATTGAACTTTGCAAAACTTGATAACCTTGCTGCGAGTAACTCTGCTGGCATAATCGAGAATCTTGACTGGTTTCTCGTCATATGTTAAGTCGTCCTTCAACTGAATCGCTTCAAGCGGCACGGTATCTCTTAGCGGTACGTCCGCCATATCGGCGTGACATTTCTTCAGCTGAGAAACATGGAATACATCATGAACTCCTGACAGTCTTTCTGGTAATTCCAACTTATACGCGACTTCTCCCATACGTTGCAAGATCTTATATGGTCCTACGAAACGCGGTGCTAATTTTCCCTTAACTCCAAAGCGCTTAACTCCTCGAAGTGGGGATACTCGAAGATAAACTCTGTCTCCGGTTTCGTAAACTGTCTCCTTGCGTTTAGAATCTGCGTAGCTCTTCTGCCTGGACTAGGCTACCTTGAGCCTATCGCGAATCAACTTAACTTTCCGTTCAGACTCCTTAATCAAATCTGGTCCAAAGAATCGACGGTCTCCAACTTCGTCCCATGACAACGGTGTCCTGCACCTCCTTCCGTATAAAGCTTCGAAAGGTGCCATCTTCAAACTGGTTTGGTAACTGTTGTTATAAGAAAATTCCGCATACGGCAAGTTATCGTCCCAACTAGATCCATAATCTAGTGCACAAGCTCCCAGCATATCTTCCAAAATCTGATTGACTCTCTCAGTCTGTCCATCCGTCTGTGGGTGAAAAGCTGTGCTGAACTCTAGTCTGGTTCCCAGAGTTTCATGCAACTGATTCCAAAACTTTGAGGTAAATTGGGTTCCTCTATCTGATATGATACTCCTCGGAACTCCATGCAAACAAATGATCCTAGTCATGTATATCTTCGCCAACTTAGCACTGGTGTAAGTAGTCTTAACTGGAATGAAATGTGCTACCTTCGTCAAACGATCAACTACTACCCATATCGAGTCATAGCCTGCCTTTGTCCTGGGTAGTCCTGTGATAAAATCCATGCCTATCTTATCCCACTTCCATTCGGGTATCGGCAATGGTTGTAACAATCCGGCTGGCTTCTGATGTTCTGCCTTTACTCTATGACACACATCACAAACTGCTACATATGCTGCAATATCCTTCTTCATTCCGGTCCACCAGAATGTTTCCTTCAAATCCAAATACATCTTGGTATTTCCTGGGTGAATCAAATACGGTGAATCATGTGCCTCTTGCAGAATTAACTTCCTGATCTCTGGGTCATTCGGCACATAAACATGGTCCTCAAACCATTGGGTATCATGCTCATCCTCACAAAATCCCTTTGCTTTTCCTTTGCTCATTTTCTCTTTTATAGAGGCAATTTCCTTGTCAGATTTCTGAGCCTCTCTGATCTTATCCATCAATGTTGACTGAATCTCCAATGCTGCTACATAGCCTCTCGGAACTATCTCCAAACATAGCTCACGAAGGTTTTCTGCTAACTCCTGTGGTACTCCGCCCGTCATTAATGTGTTGACATGGCTCTTGCGGCTCAATGCGTCAGCTACTACATTAGCTTTTCTGGGATGGTAATGCAATCTCATATCATAATCCTTGATGAGCTCCAACCATCTCCTTTGTCTGAGGTTCAACTCCTTCTGCGTGAAAATGTACTTCAAACTCTTGTGATCCGTGTACACCTCACAATGATTTCCAATGAGGAAATGTCTCCACGTCATCAATGCATGCACTACGGCTGCTAACTCCAAATCATGCGTGGCATAATTCAACTCATGAGGCTTCAGTTGTCGTGAAGCATACAAGACAACTCTCCCTTCCTGCATAAGCACCGCTCCAAGTCCTCGACGTGAAGCGTCACAGTACACCTCATAATCCTTGGTCTGATCTGGCAATATCAACACTGGTGAGGTAACCAAGCGTTTCTTCAACTCCTGGAAACTAGCCTCACACTCCTCAGTCCATTTGAACTTAGTGTCCTTCTTTAACAATTCAGTCATAGGCTTCGCAATCTTTGAAAAGTTCTCAATAAATCTCCGGTAGTATACTGCGAGTCCAAGAAAACTCCGGATCTCTCCAACGGTCGTTGGTGCTTCCCATTCGGTTACGGTCTCAACCTTTGTGGGGTCAACTGCTATCCCTTCTCCGGATATAACATTTCCAAGGAATCCAACTTCCTTTAACCAAAACTCACATTTGCTGAATTTGGCATATAACTGATGTTCTCTTAGTTTCTCCAAACCAAACGCAAATGTTCCTTATGCTCCTCTTCATTCCTTGAGAAAATCAGAATGTCATTAATGAACACTACGACGAACTTATCCAAAAACTCCATAAATACTTTGTTCATCAGGTTCATAAAATAGGCAGGTGCGCTAGTTAATCCAAATGACATAACGGTATACTCATACAGTCCATATCTCGTGGTGAATGTTGTCTTAGGTATGTCCTGCTCTCGAATCTTCAACTGATGGTACCCTGATCGCAAATCGATCTTGGAAAACACTTTAGCTCCTTGCAAACGATCAAAAAGATCATTAATCATTGGCAGTGGGTACTTGTTCTTGATGGTTACTTCATTCAATCCACGGTAATCGACAACCATCCTTAACGATCCATCCTTCTTCTCCACTAGAAGTACGGGTGATCCCCAAGGCGAAGAACTTGGGCGAATGTAACCTTTCTCCAGTAACTCCTTAATCTGATTCTTAATTGACACCAAATCCTTTGCTGGCATTCGGTATGGTCGCTTGGATATTGGGCCTGTACCTGGCAATAACTCAATCAAAAACTCAATGTCTCTATCCGGTGGCATGCCTGGCAACTCTTCTGGAAATACATCAGGAAAATCCTGTACCACTGGTACTTCCTCCTGCACGACTCCTGTTAGGCAATTTACTTGCGTCCTTTTTGGCACATGCCGGGATACATACTTGATCCTTCTTCCTTCTGGTGTGGTAAGCAAAATTGACTTACTAGCACATTCAATGTTCCCTTCATACTTTGATAACCAATCCATGCCTAATATCACATCCAATCCTTGAGATTCCAATACTATTAGGTCTGAGGGAAACATATAGTTACCAATCCTTAATGGTAACCGATCACACCATCGTCTAGCCATATACTCCGCTCCTGGTGAGCTTACTAACATGGGTGACCTAAGGCTTGGGTTGGCAGGTTATATTTATCCACAAATCCCCTTGATATGTATGAATGCGATGCACCAGTATCAAAAAGAACAAGTGCAGTAAATGACTTAACCAGAAACTTACCAATTACTGCATCAGGCTGATCTTCAACCTCCTCCACATTAACGTGGTTCACCTGTCCCCTGTTGAAAGGGTTCGGCTTCTTCCCAGAGCTTCCATTGCCATTTCCATTCTGGCCTTCAGGACATTCATTGGCATAATGTCCGGTCTTGGAACACTTGAAACAGGTGACTTGACTCAGATCTCTCTTGGTTGGGGTTGATGGGGTGGTGCGGTTCTAGCCGTTACTTCCTCCATTCCCATTACCATTCTTGTGGCCATTATGGTTGTGCGAACTACCTCCTCCATGGGTATGCTGAAACTGAAATCCCAGTTTAGGGGTAAAACGGGGCTTCTGCTGGGCTCCAGAGTTATACTTCCCCTGTCCATACTTCCTCTTGCGGTTCTCAATCTGCTGGTGCTTCCCTTCAATCATGATGGCACGATCTACCAACTCCTGGTAGTTGTTGAAACTTGCTACCATCAACTGCATGCTTAGCTCATCATTCAGTCCTTCCATAAGCTTCTCTTGCTTAGCTGCATCCGTAGCAACGTCATCTGGGGCATAACGTGCTAACTTGCTAAAGTCGTCAACGTACTGGCCAACTGTCCTTCCTCCTTGGCGTAAGTTGCGAAACTCACACTTCTTCATGGCCATAGCTCCTGTTGAAACATGGGCAGTGCGAAAAGCTTGCTGAAACTGATCCCATGTGACAGTGTCAACTGGGTAAGTGGCTGTGAAATTCTCCCACCATGCTGCCGCGGGTCCGTCAAGCTGATGTGCGGCAAACTTCACTTTCTCACCATCTGTGCATCCTGCAGTGGTCAACTCCCTTCCTATCTTGCGGAGCCAATCATCTGCTACTATCGGCTCGGTGCTACTGGAAAACACCGGCGGATTCAGCCTAAGGAAACGGTCTAGGTGGTCAACAGGTGGTGGTGGTGGTGGTGGGTTGTTGTTGTTGTTGTTCTGCTAGTTCTGGACTAACATCTGCATCAATTGATTCTGTTGCTGGATCAACTGGGTGAGCTCTGGTGGAAATCCATTGTCACGTCTCGGAGGCATCTGAGGGTTTAGAAAAGATGAGATTTAAGAATAGATTGAGGTCTAAAAGGGAAAACACTACCCCAATGCTCATGAGCAAATGCACACAAAATCACTTCATTCAATCAAACAAGGGCATACAATCGATCTAACTATCGCAAAAGTGCTCGAACTATAATGTTTACATGGGGGAAATACTACTAATATTTGGTGGTCATCTAGAAATTTGAACCGGTGGAAGACTCCATGATATCTGCTCCAGCCTCGTCTTCAAAGTCGGGTTCACTTGGATCTGAATCGGTGTCGTCGATTATGATGTAGTTGTCCGGACATGCGACGTACATGTCTTCCTTCCCGGATGCTAACTCCCTCTTGAGTTCTTCAATCTCCTGCTTAAGATCGCCATTGTGTCTTGCTAGAACTACGATCTCCTCCATGTAGTCCTTGCGTGTAGCCTTCAGTTCTCCTTCTAACTCGATGATCCTTGCCTTCGCATTCTTCAACTCTATCATATCATTGCACATCTGATTCTCGTGGCGTCGAATGTGCTGGTTCAACTCCTGGATGAAAGCTGCAATGGATCCATCCTTCTTGGTGTTGACTAACTCCCATTGTTCATCTCGGTGTCCGCAAATCTGGTAGATAGTGTCCTTAAGGTCTTCTTGATAAACTTCTCCAATCCGTCCCATGGTGATATGAGCTGCCATGCTCTTTCCTAGACTCCAGGTTGGTGCACTGAAAGCACTATCTATGGGCTTCGTGATTGGCGCAAATGTCCTTCCCGGAACATGAGCTTGAATTTTCCAGCGCTCCTCTTCAGGCAGAGTGGCTTTGAAGGTTCCCGTGAAGCTTGGTAGTCCAATGTTCAGGTACTTGGTGACTTCCTTCAAGTGAAATCCAAAAGGTGTGCCTTCATCCGGTTGGGCGTACTTGATCTTCGCGTTCGTCATCCTAAAAGAGTGGAAAAGATGAGGAGTTAGAAAATGAGAAGAGAATAGTGGTCTATGGCTTTAACTTAGTAGTCGTGTCCTACAGTCAGCGTGTGCTCTGATACCATCTCTGTGGCGACCCGACCCGAATGGATCAAGTCTCTGTGCTCCGGGGTCATCCCTGGATCAGTAATGCTGACACCACACAGTACTTCGAAGGATTTATAGCAGAGTGGCAATCACACACTTATTACATCGATGTCTCAAAGAGAACTTATTACAATAAATATGGCTTAAGGCCATCTAATAACGATAACAGCGGAAGGCTTGGAAGATAAATGGGTCCATCAACTCCAACGGCATCACTGAGTATAGAACCACGACCTAAAAGCACCTTACTCGTCCTCTGAAAAGTCTGCAACATGAAAGTTGCAGCCCGAAAACGGGTCAGCACATGGAATATGCTGGCAAGGTAACACATAGAGAGTAATGAACAACAATGAGCTATACTATATGCATGTATGGCTGGTGGAAAGCTCTATGGTTACAGTTTTGCGTAAAGCCAGTTTTTCCCTACTGCAAAGGAATAAATTTATTTAACTATCATGGTAGTTGAACATCAAGAATGGTTGACAGCATTCCGATCCCAATTAAGTGAACAATTAAAACCCAACAATATTAATTAGAGTAACATGATGAGATTCACATGATATTCAAGTACTAGATACTCAAGTTGTCCATGACCGGGGACACGGCTAATCATGATTAGTTTGTTACACTCTGTAGAGGTTTGCGCACTTTTCCCCACAAGACTCGATCACCTCCGTTTGTTTTCTCGCACTACATGGTGTTTGAGAAGACGGATGACCGAGACACAGTCTTTCAGAAGCGCTAGCACCTTACGATCGGGTAGACCGTACCACCTATCCCCTACATCTGCTAGTCTACCACTGTAAGAGTTCGCACGACTTAGTCAACTATGCCAGAGCCCATAATGGCTTGTGGCTACACACGGAAGTTACTAGCATGATTGATCTTATGATCCCTTTGAGCCTGGGTGGCAGTCCAAAATAAAATAGGCAAGTCCTGATAGAAACCAGGTGCCTCAATCCACCCAGATGTGTGTTTAAGTTGCCACCTTAGATAAACCATTAATTAACAATACTCACATCTGTCATGGATATCACTCACCCAATCCACGTCTACTAGCATAGCATGGCATAATAAGCAAACGTAGAAGTAGCTCCCAAAGGTTTCATAATAATACAGGTAATAGGTACTACCTCATCTACTACCCATCCCACAATTTAATTAGATCCTAATAATGCAATGTGAGAGGATTGATCTAATGCAATAAAACATGGGTTGTAGAAAAGGTATGATCAAAGTGTTACTTGCCTTGCTGATGATCCGCGAGACCTAGGGATTCGAAGTAACAGGCGGCGCAATCCGGGTAATCTATCGCAGACAAACAACAAGCACACAAATAAGTACTCATCTAATGCACAGGTAAAACTCGAACAAGAGAACGAACCAGAAAGTTCAACTTAAGAACTCCGGTTGCAAAGAAAGAACGAACCGAACAAAGCAACGTAAAACAAACGGTGAAAGAAAACAACTCGGTTCTACAAAATTGAAACTAGGTCAAATTTTACCATAGCAAAAACTTGTTTAAGTTGATTAGACGGAACGGCGGTTTCGAAACGAAACTCCAGGTGCTTGAATCACCTGATTATGATAAACGAGCGAGAAGAAAAACTAGAACGAAAATCGGATCTGAGATCGCGATCGCGGAATAAATCCGACGAAAAGAAAAGACGAACGGTTAAACGAACGGTCGTTCGTTAACTGGGAATAACTGGTGATCACGTTCGTTAAGACGAACGGTCCGGCGAACGCTCGCTAAACAACTAAACCGGAAACAAAACGAAAACCGATCTAGGGTTTCGAAAAAAAACCGAAACAAAACCGGAAAGAAAAACTGGAACGGTTTTTGAAAAAAAACCGAACGAGGGGAGGGGTGGCGCGGCTACCTCCGGCGAGGGGCTCCGGCGGCGGCGGGGTGCAAGGGCGGCGGCGGCGCTAGGGCGGCGGCGGTAGGGAGGCGGCGGGGCTGGCGCGCGGCTCGGGGCGGGAGGCGGCGGTGGCTGCGGCTTGGGAGGAGAGGGGGGGGGCTTGGGGTATATATAGGAGGGGGGTGTTGCTTGGGGGAGGGGGCAAGAAAGAGGGGAGGCGGCGGCGGCCTGGAGTCCTGCTAGGACTCGGCCTAGGGCGGCGGCTGGGCTACTGGCGCGCAGCGCTGGGAGGGGCGGCGGCGGCTGGGCCTTGGCCCAGGCGGCTGGGCCTGTGGACCTTTTTTTTAAATAGTTCCGCGCGCAGAAAAAAAACAAAGAAAAAGAAACTAAACGAACTCCAAAATTTCTAAAGTAAATTTTCTCCGACTCCTAAAAATGAGTCGAACAAAATGAACTTTCTCCGGCCTAGATGCAATTTTTGAAAACACGCATTTTTCCCTATCCAAATAAAATGCAAATAAACTCCGGAAAATCCAAAATTTGTTTTATTTATTAAATCTTCATTTTTCCTAAATTTGGGAAAGTCATATTATTCCCTCTCTCATATTTTTGATATTGGAAAAATAATTGAATATGAAATAAATAAAATCAAATGATCCTCTTTTCAAAATTTGAGAAAACTTAAATATGAAAATAACGAAATCTCCAACTCTCTCTGAGGGTCCTTGAGTTGCGTGAAATTTCTAGGATCGACCAAAATGCAAGAAAATATGATATGCATGGTGATCTAATGTATAACATTCCAAATTGAAAATTTGGGATGTTACAAACTATAGGTACACCTTTATGCATAAGGGTGAGTTCTATGGTATACTTCCCAAGGATGCAATCAATATAAAGTGTACAGTCAAAATGTTTAAGAAGAAATCTGCAATGTATAGGTAGAAACTGAGGACGGTTTCTTTTGAAAGGAGAGAATATGATATAACCCCATGTGTTGTCACTAACAGAATTTTTTCTAAGGGTAGCTAGGAAACAAAGAAGAAGTATGTTGTGCCTGCATTACGATAGCAAGACAATACGGCGAGGGAGTCGAACTGTAAAACACTAGGTCAACGACAAGAAAAATATGTTCAAAAAATAAGCTACAAACTCCCGTGTTACGTAGCAAGATTACAACGGATGAAGGGCGCGGAGGTTATAAATGGCTCAGCTACGTCGTTAGGAAACGTAAAGAGCATGTGTGTACCTTTGACATGGCAAAGGACACGTGGTTTGATTTTAATTAGAAGCAGTCCATCGTACTTGGTAAAAACAACTACACATAGAAGTCATTTGTTAGGAAAGCTAATGGCCAGCGTGCCTAATTGTCGTGCTAATTTGCTGGTTGTTAATTATATTAAATTAAAGATTTGTTTAGAATATTTGGAGGAGTACTTGTCCAGTACAATTAGCTTGTAACCGGCTAACATATTATATATGCTCTAGGGGTCGTAGCATTAGGGGATCAGTTTTAGATTGTTTGGTTCTCGAATAGAGGAATGGCAAGTCAGGGTATCTCCCCGTAGCGTGTTTTTGTCAGGGAGTTTCAATTATTACTCCGTGTTTTTGGCTAGAGATTGAAGACACCATCTCTAATTTGCTGCTGATTGTTAGAGGATCGTCCACATACTTCTTTATCAAGGTGTGCGTGTTGTTTCTATGGTGATTGCATCTACAAGATTGCAAGCGCCACGTCATTTCAGGTGACAGGGTACCGTGAAAGATTGTGGAAATTATTTGCATCGTCGATTGTCTGTCGAAGGTCGCCTCAGACATTACGTCGATTGTCCGAACCCAAACGACAGGCTATGGGTGAAGAATTGGCAAAGTTATTGGAGAACAAATTCATCCATGAAATTAAGCATCCTGGGTGGCTAGCGAATCTGGTCATGGTACCCAAGAAGGACAAGTCCTGGCGGCACTACGTTGACTTCAAGGACCTAAACAAGGCCTGCCCCAAGGATCCCTTCTCCTTACCTCACATAGATCATATCATCGGCGCCACTTCCAGACACGACTCAGTATGCTTTCTCGATGCATACTCCGGATATCACCAAATAATAATGAAGGAGTCCGACCAAGCTGCAACCGCGTTCATCACCCCTACGGGCCATTCTGCTTCAACACGATGCCTTTCGGGTTAAAGAACGCGGGAGCTACATACCAACGCATGATTCAAACATGCCTACAAAACCAAATTGGCAAAACGGTTGAGGCATACGTAGATGATGTGGACATTAAAACTAAAAAAGTCGATCAACTCGTGGACGATCTTTGCTTGACCTTTGAAAATCTATGGGCTTACGATATACGTCTCTACCCAGAAAATGCGTCTTCGGAGTCCCCGCTGGCAAACTACTCGGCTTTATTATCTACCATAGAGGAATTGAGGCCAATCCGGCTAAAATCAAGGGCATGTCCCAGCTAGCAATACAAACGGAGCTCAAACACGTGTAGAAGCTAGTAGGTCGGCTTTAAGCCGTTTCATCTCCCGCCTTGGCAAAAAGGCACTGCCTCTCTATAGGCTCCTAAAGAAGACAAAAAACTTTGAGTGGACCAATGAAGCAACTGCGGCACTGGAGGAAATTAAAACACTCCTAGCAAGCAACCCTACCCTGGCCACACCAGGCATCGATGAACCTATGTTGTTGTATATATCAGCCACCAATCAAGTGGTGAGCGCGGTGCTCCTCGTTGAACGGGAATCAGAGGGCCACACGTTCCAGGTTCAAAAACTAGTCTATTATGTGTCAGAGGTCCTCACACAATGCAAATCTCAATACCCACACTACCAGAAGATAGCATATACGGTCTTTGTGGCATCTCGAAAACGACGACACTGTTTTCAAGAGTGTTAGTTGACTATTGTATCTGAGGTACACCTCAATGATATAATTAATAACATGGATGCCAGGGGCTGCATTGCCGAATGGGCCATAGAGCTCCTTCCCTTTGAGATCGTATACAAACCACGCCGAGCTATTAAATCTCAGGTGTTGGCTGATTTCTATCCGAATGGATCGAAGCCGAACTCCCCAGGGAATATAATACATATGCACACTAGATGATGTACTTCGACGACTCTAAAATGCTAGCCGGACTAGGGGGCTGTGATGATCCTAATATCCCCCACAGGAGATAATACCCAGTATGCTCTACAGATCATGTACACGGATTCCAATAACGCAGCCGAATACGAGGCATTGTTGCACGGTCTTAGGATGGCAACGTTGATGGGTGTTTGGCGTCTAGAGGTGCGAGGAGATTCGTACCTCGCCATCTCCCAGGTCAACGGCGAATTTGATGCCAAAGACCCGAAAATGGTGGCATATAGAAATGTCGTCCTCAGGATGTCAGCCCGATTCGAGGGTCTAGAATTTCATCATGTATCTAGAGACAGTAACCAAGCCGTGGATGTCCTTGCCTGCGTGGGCGCCAAGCGTGACCCAGTCCCTAAAAACAGCTTTCTAGAAAGGCTCCTCAAGCCATCCGTGGTATGACAGGGCGGGGACAGCGGCACCTCAACCAACGAGCCAACCCAGATCATCCCCCCCCCAAAATCGAGCCCGATGACTACATCATGGAGGGCTCCACACTTGAATAAACACCTTCGGCCCACGAGATCATGGCCATAATTGCCCCATGGACCGAGCCCTTGCTTGCCTACCTCCTTCGTCAAGAACTCCCCGATAATCAAATGGAGGTGCGACGCATAGTCCGGTGCTCTAAAGCATACAGGGTCCACGAGGGCGAGCTCTATAAAAAGAGCACTACCTGGGTCCTTGAGAGGTGCATCTCCGAAGAGGAGGGGTAGTAGCTTCTCACTAAGATACATGCCGGCATGGGCGGACACCATGCAGCAGCTCGGGCCCTGGTCAGTAAGGCCTTCCGAGCAGGGTTCTTCTGGCTCGCAGCTCGCAGACGCACATACGATAGTCCAACATTGCGTTGGGTGCCAGCTATTTGCAAATCAAAGCCATATGCCTCCCATAGCTCTTCGGACTATACCAATAACCTGGCCATTTGCAGTCTGGTGCTTGACATGGTCGGACCACTTAAAGGGGGGGGGGACCAAGAAAAAGAAGTACCTACTGGTTATGGTCGATAAATTCACTAAATGAATCAAAGCAAAACCGGTAACCTCTGCAGAATCTGGACCACTTGTTGACTTCATATCTAGTGTCGTACACCATTATGGTGTTCCCCACAACATAATCATCAATAATGGGTCTACCTTTACCGCACAAGTGGTTAAAGATTGGTGTGTAAGATGGGCATAAAGCTCGACCACGCTTTGGTGTACCACCCGCAAACTAATGGGTAGGTAGAGCGAGCAAATAGACTAATTATGAGCGGCATAAAACGTTGTTTAATCCACTCACTCAAAGAATCAGATTGCCACTGGGTAGAGGAGCTGGACTCCATGCTATGGGGGCTGCGCAGCACTCCTAATTGTTCAACAGGATACATCCTGTTCTTTATGGTGTACAACGCCGTAGCAGTCCTCCCATGTGATTTGATCCATGATGTACCTAGAATACGCATGTACGAAGAGAAGGAGGCCGAGCTGGATTGGCAGGACGACCTGGATGCCCTGGAAGGAGAGCGTGACATCGTGCGGGAAAGCTCCACAGTTTATCAACAACAAGTACAACGCTACTAGAATCGGGAGGTTTGGGTGAAGGCATACAACATGGGAGAGCTCGTCCTCCGCCTCCCGGAGAAGAGGAAGCACAAGATTTCACCCAAATGGGAGGGCCTCTTCATTATAGATGAAGTGCCCGCGGGAGGGGCATACCACCTTCACATCCCATCAGATAATCACCTCGAACCCAGCCCGTGGAACGCCGCTCGGCTTCGGCGTTTCTACGCCTAGTCTGGCATCGTCATCAACACTCCTCATTTTTTCTTTGTTTTTATATCTTTCTTTGTTTCACTCTTGGAGATTTAGCCTCCCGACCTACAATTCAGATAAACCGTAACACGACAGGTCACCATTGTACACATCTTCGGATGTACTACCTAGCTTTACCCCGGGGCTTCTTTTAAAGCGGCCAATTACAATATTCGTCTCAGAACCTCGTTTATGTTCTTTGAACTAATGTCCTTCCCATACCTTTCAAGCCATTATATGCACCTATTTTACTTAAGTCCTTTGCCAAGCTGGGTTGCCTGGCTCCTGTGTTTACCCCTACGTTTCCGATGTTCGTCTAGGAAGTAAAGGGAGCACATCTGCGATTGTTACGCCCGGGTAATTCAGATACGTACCTCAGCTAGTTATGTTATATTACTGTGTAACATAAGAAACATCTTCCGAATGGCTGGATTTTCTTCGAAAGATGTTTCTTACGTTACACAGTAATACAACATAACTAGCTACATGTTTTGTCTGTTCGCACCAAATGACCGGATTGCCTGGTTACCGGAAATATTCCTTGTTCATCAGGGAACATAGTACGGAACACTCCCCGATTACTAGTCAGGGAGGTAGAAGTCGATGGCCGATTACGACAACACTTTTACTGCAGATCGAGATGGCACGATGTAAAGTACATGGATACATATAATCACACACTGTCGGTGTACTAAAGTAGGGGTACCCTTAGTACCCCGAACTTGTGCACGGGCAGTCGCAGCGTCCCGGGGCAAGGCCTGCCAGGTCACCGCCAAGATTCCCCGCGGTCCCTCTGAAGACCATTCAAGAACAAAGTACTCAAGACAAGACCCCGGCAAGAGGAGCTTGCCGGGAAGAAGGCAAGACCCCGGCAAGAGGAGCTTGCCGGGAAGGCCATCAGAAGCGTTCCAAGGCCCCGGCAAGAGGCGCTTGCCGGGAAGGCCGTCCGAGGCATTCCAAGGAACTTGCAGCGGCGCGCTACGCGCCCCGACAAGGCCCGGTGAGAGACAAGCTCCCGGAAGCGACAAGTCGACGGCCGCGGCAAGGCGCTTGCCGTGGCAAGCCCCCACTCCACGCCCGCGCTCTAGCACATCCACCCACGTGTCGCTCCGGGGCCCCTCCCGAGCGCTCGTGGCAGGAGGCTGTGCAGCTAGGGGCGTGCGGTGGCACGCAGGCGCTGACAAGACAACCATCGTGGCAAGACGGTGGCGTCCCTAGCGGTCCCTTTCGGTGCTGTCTAGGCGACACAGACGGGCATTTAATGCCCTTGTCCCCTGTCGTCAGGGTTAGGTATGATAACACTGTAGCAGCTAGCTGTGCCTACTACAGCACCTAGCTGTGCCTACCCACGGCACCCTTTCCATTTTTGCCCTTGGCCCCCGTTGCTCTATGTCGGTAACCCCTTGAGTATAAAAGGAGGCCCGTGTGCAACGTAGGGGGGGTCGGCCATCTGGAGAGCTCTCGCGAGGTTCAGCAATTCCACACACTCACGCTCGCTCCCGAGCAAGAAATCAATACCAATCCACAAAGCAGGAGTAGGGTTTTACGCATCCGTGCGGCCCGAACCTGGGTAAATCGTTCGCGTGCTTCGCCTCGGTTTACTCCTCGCACGACCAACCGCCCGCTTGCTTTGCCTCGATCTGCTCTTTGCGCAACCTCCGCCCCCCGCCGAACCAAAAAGGGACCCAGTCCGCCGGTCCCATAGGTGCCCGTGGATCAGAAACCCCGGCATCTCTGGCGCGCCAGGTAGGGGGCGTCGAAGTTGTGTGAATCAGATCCGGCGTTCTTGCGGGCTAGATCTTCATCTTCTTCATCGATTTTCACCATCTTCATCAACATGCCGCCGAAGAAGAAATTTCGGAGGCGGCCGCTCCATCCGCGCCGAGCCACCCACCGCCGGAGCAAACGGATGGTGGTGCAGGCGCCGGCGGAAGGGCACGCATCGACAAGGGAACTCACGGTGCTGCCAGGTCCCAGGGCAAGGCTGCGCTGCCCATCGGCGGCATGGCCGGCTCCCACAACGACCGGGCGCCCTCCAAGACCTCGGCATCCGTGCATGCTCCGCGCCCATCTCAGGAGGCGCGGGACCGGCAGCATCATGGTACTCACGGTACCATGCACTCGCTGGATCAAGATCGAGCTGGTGGATCTCAGAGCGCCCAAGACCACCATGCACATCAACACACCCAGAACAGATAAGTTGCCAAAGCCTGAGCAACCAGATCTCTAATTTTTGAGTTATCTCCCCTGGACCGGCTCACTTTGTATGAGAAGCCTGTGCGGGGAGGAGCCAACTCGTAGCTGGCTGCGCACTTGCGTTGTTTCGAGCTCGCTCAACAACATTAGGTGAGCCGCGGCCAGTTGCTACACTGGCCGTGCCCTTGCATTGTTTCGAGCCTGCTCAACAACGTAAGTTAGCTGCGGCTAGTTGCTACACTAGCCGCGCCCTTACTTTGCTTCGAGCCCCGCTCAGCAACTTAAGTGAGCTGCAGTTAGCTGCGACGAGGTTTCTTGCTGGTAGCGGCACCGCCAGCAGCCTGCTGATGTTCCGCACTCAGCGCTCGCGGCCCTGGTGCCTGCGCCGGCAAGTTCCCTAAAAGCGTGGGGTAAAAACATACAAAGTTGACGCCGAAATGGGAAGGCCCTTACCGGGTGAAACGAGTCACTGGGCCCGGCGCCGGCCGCCCTGAGACCGAAGATAGCATCCCAGTGAGTAATTCCTGGAGCATCGAGCATCTTCGTAAGTTTTACCCGTAAGGTGCGGTTGTCGGAACCCGTTCCAGCAACCACCTCTTGTACAAAGTCTTGCCGCTGTTGCCTGTAATCCTTTGTACGAGGCCGGGCGCAGATCCCGTGCGCAGTAAAGCTCGCGTGCTCCGCGCATTTGGTCGATTTTATGCTTTCTATTCTCTGGCATATATGATCTGACATTTGTGCAGCACCAACCCCACGGCAAGCGATAACGAGCTGCTAGGCTCTATATCTTTATTTTCTCTTCTTTCTTTTCTTCCTTCTTCCAAGGAAAGAAAGGATCCCTCGCCCACAAGTTTGCCGGGGGGGAAGGGAGAAGAAAAGGGTATGGACCAGGCGTCGTTCAAGAATTTCGTCTTGCCAGGAAGCAAACGACAGAAAAGCTAAGTTGCCAAAGTTTGAGCAGCCAAATTTTTTAAATTTCAAGTTATCTCCCTTGAACGATCGCACTTTGTATGGGAAACCTGTGCGCGGAGGAGCCAACTCGTAGCCGGCTGCGCCCTTGCGTTGTTTCGAGCTCGCTCAACAACATTAGGTGAGCTGCGGCTAGTTGCTACACTAGCCGCCCCCTTGCATTGTTTTGAGCCTGCTCAACAACGTAAGTTAGCTGCGGCTAGTTGCTACACTAGTCGCGCCCTTACTTTGCTTCGAGCCCCCTCAGCAACTTAAGTGAGCTGCAGCTGGCTGCGACGAGGTTTCTTGCCGGTAGCGGCACCACCAGTTCCGCGCTCAGTGCTTGCGGACCGGATGCCTGCACCGGCAAGTTCCCTAAAAGCGTAGGGCAAAAACATACAAAGGGAGGAGTCAAGTAAAGGGAATAACATTGCAATGGCTGTCCAGAAGAAAGTTATATTACAAAATAGCTTGTCGCGGCTCTAATAAATGTTTCCTATGACATAGCTAGCAGCGACAAGGAAAGAAGGAAGCCGGCGGCCTAGTCGACGCAGTCGCCCTCGACCCTCTTGATCCCGCTCACCTTGTCCACAATGGGTGTGACAAGGGCCTTGAGCTCTTCCTGATCGATATCAGACGGCAAGGATCTGAGGACGTTGTGGAGGCGGAGGCCTGGATTGCGGAAGGCCACCTTCATCAACACCTTCTGAAGGGCTCTCGCACAGATCTCGCGTGACTCGTCGGCCAGCCGCTTCGGGATCTCATCCCGGAGCCGCTGGAGCGCCGTCGCCACGCCTTGGAAGAACATAGTGAGCTTGGCGCTAGGTTGGAGGTTCTCGTCGGAGGAGTACCCGAAGTCCTCCACCCCCAGCTGCGCCAGCTCCTTGTCGATGTCCCCGGCGGCGTTCACGAGGCTCTCTGTCCAGTGCTCCACCGTATCCCTAAAGGCGTTTTGGGTGGTGGCAGCACTCTCCAGCAACGCCTTGTCGGCATCGATCTCCTTCTTCAAGGCCGCCTCCCGCTCCTTGGCGCCGTCCAGCACCTTGGTCAAATCGACCAGCCTCGACTCGAGGGCGGCGTTGGAGTCCTTGGCGGCGCCGAGCTCTTCGCCATATGCTTTGCGGTCAGCCTCCAGCTGCACCACCTTCATCTCCAGTACCTTTTTGGCGGCCTCGGCAGCGGCGGCAGCGTCCTCCGCTTGCTTGAGGGCTCCGCCCAGCTTCTGCTCGCGCGCGGCAAGCTCCTCCTCGTGAGCGTCGAGGTTGACCTTCCGCTGCGCCTGCTCTCCCTCTTCCGCGGCTAGCTTCACGGCGGCAAGTCGCTGCAGCTCTTCGGCTTCGGCCTTCTCGAGGAGAAAGGCCTTCTTCGCCTCAGCGAGCTGCTCCCGCTCCTCTGCCAAGGATCGGACGGCTTCCCGGTGGAAACCCGCGAGCTCGTCTGCGCGCTTCTCAATGTCTGCTCCCGCCTTCGCGACAAGCGCCTCGCGGGACTCTAGCTTGGCTTGTCGCGCGCGGTAGAGCGACATCAACCTGCGCAGCAGCCGCTCCTCTTCAGGCTCGTTGCTACTGCTGCTCGGCGCGTCGACCAGCTTCAGACCCGCGGAGGCAAGCACTTCCTCGTCAAAGATCTCCCCCTCGACCGGCGCCCTGGAGCCTGATGCCCAGGGGAGGTTGATGAAGACGCCTTCGCCGGCTTTCAAGTAAACGCCCGGCTGGGGCTCCTCGGTGCTTGGCGCTGCGGCCTCGGCGGACGGGTCGGCGGTCGGTGCAGCGCCTGGCGCTCCTGCAGCTTCTGGCCCGTCAGTACGATCGCCAGATCCCTCGCCAGCCGCCGCGGCGCCAACCTTGGTGGCCTCGGCGCTGGCGGCGTCGCCACCACCGGCTGCGTCCTCAGCTGCGACCTCGATCTCCATCCGCTCCGCAGCGGATGGGTCTGATGGCCGGCAAAGGGGGGAAGAGTCAAACATGATCCAACCAAAAACTCAAAGAGACCAGAAGAAGAAGAACCCAAGGGAAGATTTGAGGCAAGGAGATTACCTGCGCTGGGCTCGGTGGCCATGGTCTCTGCCGCTGGGGGGATGCTGGTGCCGTCCCTTGGCGGAGAGCTTCCCCTTGCCGGAGAGCCACCGGGGAATTTTCCCTGGGCGGCGTAGTTGAAGCAGATGGCATGCCGGGGGCTGTCTCCGGACGCTCTTGGTGAGGCTGCTCTGCTCCTACACAAGGCGATAAGCGGATATCAGCAAAGACAAGTACCCATGCGCGCCTCACCGCGGCAAAAAGTTCACACACTTACGCTGGGGGCTGGCATGGAGGAAAGTCGCCAGGTCCAGCAAGGTTGTCTCGGGCGCGCCACCTGTTGTCGCAGTGGGCACGTCCTCGATGATGACCACCGGGGCCTTAGCTCTCTTTGCCGCTCTCTGGGCCAGAGTCCTAAAAAGGAGCAGGCTCAGGGAAAAGCAATTGAGAAGCAAGAACAACAACAAAAACCGAAGAAATGCGAGTGCAGCAAGAGAAGCTTACTCTTCTTTATCCTCCTCGTCGGAGCTCAGTGCGGAGAAGTCGAAGCCCGGCGCGCTCCTAGAGCGAGGAGGCGGAGGAGAAGCTTCCCTTGGCTGCTTAGCGGGAGCAGTGGTGGCGGTCTGAGAAGACCCCGCTCCGGCTGTCGGCACGGCACGGGAGGCGGCAGGGTCCGAAGCGGTGGTCCGGCTGGACCCCGCTCCAGTTGCCGTCGTAGCATGAGGCGCTCCCGCGGCAACGGTGTTTGCCGTGGTCGAGCGCGTCACGCGGCGTGGCGACTGTTGACCCGCTTGCCGCTCCGCCTCATCGCCAGCCTTGCGGAGACGCCTCTTGGGCGGCGTTGGGGCCTCTGATTCTGGTGGGCTGTCCGGAGGTAAGGAGGAAGAGGAGTCGACTTGCCGCGAGCTGCCCGTATCTTTGGTAGGCTCGCTCGGCTCAGCATCTTGCCCGGCAAGCCCCTCCTTGCCGGCGGACTCCCCTTGCTCGCCACAGCTCGCCACTTCTGCCACGTCTGGTGACAGCGATCCCCAGCCTATCGTCCTCCGGGGCCAGGACGCTCCAGTCGTCGCCGCGCACCACCGGGGTTTGGCGCCGGGCGGTGAAAGGCTGCGGACTCTCCTCGACAATCCAGCACCAATCAGCCCTCCACTCCTCCCACTTGCCACGGAACTCTCCCTCCAGATAGGTCTCCTTCTTGCCGGTCCTCGAGATCCAGGCGATTCCGCCGGATAGAGGCTCTCCCCTCTCTACTCGAGGAGTGAAGAAATGGCGGAAGAGGGCTACATTGGGAAGAACTCCGACAAAGTTTTCGCATAGATGCACGAAAACTGCCATTGTCAGAACGGCATTGGGGGTGAAGTCGAGGAGGTGGAATCCATAGGTGTTCATGACATCGCAGAAGAAATCAGAGAAAGGCGGGCAGAGCCCGCAGTGGAAGAACAATGCGAAGAAGGCGTATCCAGTCGGAGCCTCCTTGCAAGTGGCGGCGGGGAGTACCTTTGTGCGCGGATGCGCGCGCGTCTCCACCGACAAGAACAGAGAGTAGTCCTCCCACAGCTCTATCGCGCCGAGCCTGGGGGGGAAAACAGCCCGCGTCCTCCGCAGCGCCGCGAGCCGATGCGCCTCGGTCATCTTCACGGTCTTCCCCCTGTCGGCTTTCGGAGCCATGGCGGAAGCAGTGGAGGGGATCGACGGCGTTGGTGGTGCTGGCGACGGGGGAGGGCGGAGCGCTCCTCTCTCTCTCTGCTTTGGGGAGGCGAGAGGGCGGCGGAGATTTCCGAGATTTGGAACGGCAACGGGCGAATGGGCCAACTGCCCCCGCTTCCCCTGCTCTTAAAGGGGTAAGGGGGCGGACGTTCCGCATTTCGAGAGAAGGAATCCCCACGACCTCCCCCATGATGCCGCATTCAACGCATGCCGTCGGGGGGAGGGCGCGGTGGAGGCGGAGGAAGATTCGGCGTAACCTAGGCCGCGCGTGCCCGTGCACTGTTTTGGGCCTGGCCCAACAGCGCTCGGCACCGTGTCTGGCCCAGGCCCGGGGGCTCCTGTCGGTGTACTAAAGTAGGGGTACCCTTAGTACCCCGAACTTGTGCACGGGCAGTCGCAGCGTCCCGCGGCAAGGCCTGCCAGGTCACCGCCAAGATTCCCCGCGGTCCCTCTGAAGACCATTCAAGAACAAAGTACTCAAGACAAGACCCCGGCAAGAGGAGCTTGCCGGGAAGAAGGCAAGACCCCGGCAAGAGGAGCTTGCCGGGAAGGCCATCAGAAGCGTTCCAAGGCCCCGGCAAGAGGCGCTTGCCGGGAAGGCCGTCCGAGGCATTCCAAGGAACTTGCCGCGGCGCGCTACGCGCCTCGACAAGGCCCGGTGAGCGACAAGCTCCCGGAAGCGACAAGTCGACGGCCGCGGCAAGGCGCTTGCCGCGGCAAGCCCCCACTCCACGCCCGCGCTCCAGCACATCCACCCACGTGTCGCTCCGGGGCCCCTCCCGAGCGCTCGTGGCAGGAGGCTGTGCAGCTAGGGGCGTGCGGTGGTGCGCAGGCGCTGACAAGACAACCATCGTGGCAAGACGGTGGCGTCCCTAGTGGTCCCTTTCGGTTATGTCGAGGCGACACAGACGGGCATTTAATGCCCTTGTCCCCTGCCGTTAGGGTTAGGTATGATAACACTGTAGCAGCTAGCTGTGCCTACTACAGCACCTAGCTGTGCCTACCCACGGCACCCTTTCCATTTTTTCCCTTGGCCCCCGTTGCTCTATGTCGGTAACCCCTTGAGTATAAAAGGAGGCCCGTGTGCAACGTAGGGGGGGGGTCGGCCATCTGGAGAGCTCTCGCGAGGTTCAGCAATTCCACACACTCACGCTCACTCCCGAGCAAGAAATCAATACCAATCCACAAAGCAGGAGTAGGGTTTTACGCATCCGTGCGGCCCGAACCTGGGTAAATCGTTCGCGTGCTTCGCCTCGGTTTACTCCTCGCACGACCAACCGCCCGCTTGCTTCGCCTCGATCTGCTCTTTGCGCAACCTCCGCCCCCCGCCGAACCAAAAAGGGACCCGGTCCGCCGGTCCCATAGGTGCCCGTGGATCAGAAACCCCGGCACACACTCTACTATTTGACAATGCCATCTATCAAACTGTCCAAGGCAAAGTCTTCTTGATAAGTATTGCACAGCGGGCATTACTTGGTTATATACTAAGCTAAGAGCTATTTCCTTCCCATCTGGCCCCACGGGTGTAACTCGAGCCATATGTTTAGGATCAAGTTTGGTAAACCGGGGTTTCAGCATTACCCAGGCCTTGCATGCTCCTTACCAACAGGACGATTCCTTCCATAATTCAAAGTGCCGCCTCGCCCCCTTAAACCGGATGGCCAGCTCTGCCTCTCCGGTGGTACTTCCAGTGGCCATAATGCCTTAACCATGGTTTTCATGGCCTACAGGCTCTCTCGTGCATTTTGGTCAGATCCTTCAAAAGGTTCCCACTAAAGGAACCAGCCTCCTCTTCCAGCCATCCTGTCAAGAGACTAGCAAACAGTGGTAGCATGTTTATTCAAAATATCGTGATCATTCAGATACACGTAATTTTGAATTTGTGACTTACCGAATGTGCCACCTTTCAGCCTTTGGTTCTCCTCCAAGGCTTGTGCCAACTAAGATTTTAAACTCTTAATTTCTTCGACTTTCCATTGGTTTCCTGCCTTGAGCTCGTTCTTCTCCTCATGACTCCGTGTCAGCACTCGATTTCCAGCCTTCAGTTCCTTCCGCAATTAGCACATGGATTCGGTGGCTACAGGGGGAGCATGGTGTTAATACGCATAACACGCCATACATCTTTTTAAGCATTCTCAAGATTTTCTGCTTACCAGGAATTTCGCTGGTAGCTTTCTTGGCTGCTTCTAGTTCGGCTTAAGTGTTTGCCAACTTTGTCCGGCTCAGCTCAAGGTCTTCGAATAACTTGTTATTATGTTCCCTCGGGGCTTGCAAAATCAAGATAATACAAATCCTTAACTCGGCCGCCCCGCACAAATTAAGGCTTGGGGCCTACTACATTAGGGATGATGATCTGCTCTTAAGCTATTTGAATCTCGTACCTACACTTTGGTGGAAAAAAGACTGGTGATCCCTTCAAGCCCTATTCAGGCCACTCCAAGGTACGCGTCTGATATGTCTCCAACGTATTTATAATTTTTATTGTTTCATGCTATTATATTGTCGGTGTACAAAAAGAGGGGTATGTTTTTTTGTACCCCTATAACTGTGCACGGGCAGTCTGAGCCACGGGCACCACCACACTGAGCAAGGTAAGGGAGGTGAGCCAAGGTAAGGCCGAAGCTCAGGAGAAGAAGAACGACGCCAAGATCAAGACCACAAAGAGCAAAGGGGATGAAGCGAACCTCCCCCCCGGCAAGATCCTTGCCGGGAGGCGGTTTTAGCAAACCCGGCAAGACCCTTGCCGTGGCAGCTCGCCCCATACCTACGGAGTGAGTCACGCTTGAGTCCACTGCCCCCATGGGGCAAGGATTCGGGAGACATCCCCGTGGTGGCTTGTAGATCTTTGTGAAGACATTCAAGATCAGATACACCCTTTAGAAGATGATGATCCCTGGCGGGATCCCAGCCAAGGAGGACCACAAGGCCCCTGGCAAGAGCCTTGCCGGGGATGATAGTAGGCGCCACGGCAAGACCATTGTCGGGGCCCCGGCAAGGCCCTTACCAAGAACACCCATAGGGACACCATCAGGCCCACGCCAGTCAAACCTCCACCACCGTTCGCATGCAGCTGCCGACCCAACCAGCTGGGCAGGCACCTGCGTGGCAGCATGCAGATCTTCATGGAGACCCAGCACTGCGCCACCTCAGCTACGTGCCTGCCTACATGGCACCGCGGGCGCCGCTAGCCAGGGCGCGTGTCGACGCGAGAGGGAGCGGCGACGAACGAGACAGGGCTCTCCCCCGTCCCCGATAAAGCGAGGACACCTAGGCAAGACGCATTAAATGCGCATTGTCTTGTAATGCGAGGGATAACCTCGCATCACTGTTCCCTTTCCACCTCCTGGTGCTACTGTGGCAACCCCTTTCCTATAAAAGGAGGCCCGAGGTGACCAGGAGGAGGATTCGGCTTTTTGGAGCTCCTCACGCCCCATAGCTAGCTCAAGAACATACATATACAATCCACCAAAGCAGGAGTAGGGTTTTACGCATCCCTGCGGCCCGAACCTGGATAAACGAACCGTGTGCTATCTGTTTGATCCGCTCTTCTCATGACCCGACGCCCTGCAACCGTAGTAGGGATTCTTGTGATCCCATAGGTGTCGTTCCCACCAACATCTTTGGCACGCCAGGTAGGGGGCGCAGTTGTGAGAATCGGCTCTAGCAGTTAGCCCGGCACTCCTTCATCTTCGTGACCCTTGAAGAAGAAAGGAGGCCAGAAGATCGACGCTCGAGCGATCGCAAACAGAAGCTAAGTTGCACTGAACCCTTATTTGTGCTCCCCTTCTTATTTGAGTTTATTCCCCCCGGAGATATTTGCTTTGTATGAGAAACCTGCACGCCGGGGGGCTCTACCACGATCGGCAACGCCCTTGCCCTGTTTCTAGTCCGCTCAACAGCTCAAGCGGCTGCGTCGAGAATGGCAGAGTAGCCTTCCGCAATCTGCAACGCCCCCGATTCTGACTCGATTCAAGCTCGACAGTTCGAGCGGCCGGGTTCAGAACGGAAAGGTGGCTCGTCCGGCAGCACGCGTACCCGGCTAGCCATGGGGATCCGTCCCCAAAACGCCGCTAGGGGCTTCCGCGTCGGCAAGCCTTCCCGATCGGCATAGGGCGCGCATACGAAGATGAATTGAACGGGGAAATAACATGCATGAAAATTAAGAGTACTTCAAAGTTATATTACATCACATCATAGCTGCATTTCTAACTAAAGATAAAATTTGTCTTGGTCGGGAACCCGCAGCGGCGAAGAAGAACGGGATGCCTAATCCCGGCGCTGGCCTTCCACCCTCTTGATTTCGTCGATGCAGTCGGTGATGGGCTTGATGCGCTCCTTGAGCACCGTGAGGTCAGCACCATCCGGCAAGCTCTTCATCGCGGCTGCGAAGTCAAGATCGGGATTCCATTACGCCATCTTGGTGAGGACCTTGGTCACGACCCTCGGGCAGAGTCGCCGGGCCTCCTCGGCCAGCGTGGCCGCCCTTTTGGAGTGAAGATACGCCAAGGCTCCGAGGACGCCCTCGAAGAACAGGGTCAACTTGGTGTTGACGGTCCTGCTGCGCTCAGGGGCGTACCTCACGTGTGGCATCCCCATGGTGGCTAGTTGCGAGGTGCCCTACCGACGACCTCCTCCAGGCGGCTGATCCATCTGTTCCCGCCCGCCACATAATCCTGGTGGGAGGCGGCCTCGTTCGCCCGCAACTGCTTCTCCTCCTCCAGGCTCCTGGTCAAGGTCTCCTCCCGAGCCCTACTCTCCGACAGCATCTTCTCGAGATCCTCCAGCTTCAGCTTGAGGTCTCTGACGGAGTTTTGCACTTCGGAGAGATCCCCAGCCCTGCTCATGACCGCTCCTTGCGCCTCCACCAAGGCGCTGTTGAGCATGCTCTTCTCGTTGGACAGCTTGAGGGCCTGCTCCTTCAGCTCGTCCTGCGCCAACTCCAACTCCCTTACCTTGCCGGCATGGGCCAGAGCCTAGGCATCGAGTGCCTCCTTGTGCCTCTGCTCCAGCTCGCGAGTCCGCCGTGCGACAAGGGCCTCAAGCTCCTCATACTTGCCACGGAGCGCTGCGGCAAGGTTCGCCTCACGCGCGGCGAGGTCCTCTTCCTGGGAATTCAAGGTGACTTGACGCTGGTTCCGAGCGGCCTCGACCGCGGCAGCCAAGTTTGCCGCCTTTTCCTGGGCCTTCTCGATGTCGGCCATCTTCATGGTGAGCTCCACATCGTGCTCGGCCAATTTCTCCTGAAAGGCCCTCTGCTCCTTGCAAGCCTGGTGGAACCAGGTCTGCGTCTCGGCAACGCGTGCCTTGAAGTCCACCTCCGCGTTGTCCATCGTTGCCATCCTGGACTTGACCTTGTCCAGGCGAGCACGGTAGAGCACTTGGAGCTTCCGGAAATTGGCCCCCATGGCACGGAAAAGCTGCTCTTCTGGAGAACCGTCACCACCAATGCCCGGCTCATCAACCACCTCGAGCCCGGTGGCGGCAAGCACCTCGCCGTTGAAAACTTCCCCTTCGGCGGGCGCCCGGCTTGACGCCCCTGGGAGGTGGACGAAGAGATCGTCGCCCACCTTCAGATACGTACCAGGGCCCGAGGTTGAGAAGGAGGGAGGCTGGTCACCCACCACCTCTTCCTCGGCGGAGGCCTTGCTGGCACCACCGGCAGGTCCACCGCTGGTGCCCTCGGCAGAAGCCTCGCCGGTTGCCTTGGTGGCCCCCGCCGCGGTGTCCTCGGCAGCATCCTTGGCGGCCTCCTCAGCAATGTCCCCGGCAACGGTATCCACGTCCTCCATACCTATTGAAGGAGGGCCTGGGGAAGCAACAGGAGCAATGAAGCCAAGAAAGGAATAAGGGAAAAACAGAGACGAAGGACAAGCGGCTCACTAGTGCCAGGCTGAGAAGCAGAAGTCCCCTCTCCGCCAGCATTTGGCGCCGTGGCAGAGCCACCAGCGCCCAAGTTCCCCTCTTGCTCCATGGGTGTGGGCTCCGTGCCTGATGCCCTTGCCAGGGACGCCCCCCGTGGAGGCGTAGTCGATGGGGGTGGTGTGTTAGGAGTAGCCCTCTGTGGCTCCTCCTGCTGCCGCTCCCCTCCCGCAAACCCGGCAAGGTCAGCATCATAGCATCGAGCACTTACCACATGTCGAGTAAGAAGAGGGTGACGAACTTACGCTGGGGGCTGCGCTAGGGGCTGCTGTCCGGGCTGCTCAGCACCACCAGTGGTGTCTTTGAAGCCCGAGCCGGGGGCTGGCTGCTCGCCGAGGTCCTCGCCCTCTTCGCCCTCTGGGCCAACGTCTTTGTCTCCCTACGGAAGCAAAAATGGATCAAGACAAGCGACCCAATTCAAGGAAATGGAAATGACAGTAAGGAACGGAGAACTTACTCGTCATCCGTCTACTCCTCTTCCACCAGTTTCCTTTTCCTCTCCGGGCTGAGAGGCCCGAGATCAAAAGGGAGCTCCGCATCATCGTCCGAGTCGACGCCTGCCGGAGGAGGCGGCGGGGTTTGTGCGCGCCCGGATGAGGAAGGAGCTGTTGTCTTCTTCTTCTCAACGGCCTTCGTCAGCCTCTTGGCTGTCGTGGCCCTCGTGTGGCGCCCAGACCCCTCCAGGGTCAATTGAGGCCGCGCAGCCCTGCCGGGCCGGACCGGCTCACCTGAGCCAGCCCGCCGTGGGACTCGCCCTCTTCCCCTGGTTGGCGTCGAGCCCACCGCCGCGTCCTCCTCCTCCCCCGACGACTCGTCGGCCGCGTCTTCGACGGGCGGAGATCCAGTGTTGGCGCTGCTGACCTCCCCGGAGGCCGCCGCCCACCGGGAGAGCTCCTGTTCCTCCACCGCCGTTGCGGCCACGTCCTCCACGCCCCCGGCGCTACCGGCCTCCATGGTAAGCTGTGCCTCCCTCGCCCTAGTGGCGATGTAGTCTAGCTCTGCCTGGGTGGTGTCCATGATAAGCCACCGCTCGACGTCGGCATTGACGTACACCTCGATCAGGGTGTCGAAGAATTGCTGCACATCCTTGACCTTCGGCTCCTTCCATCTCAGGATAGGGCCATGCGCATTACAGTCCGTCATCATGGCGATGATCTCGGACCGACACGAATTGTTGCACAACGGGACCACCCCCGCTGGCAGCTTGAGAAATGGCCCTTGAGGGCCTTGCCGACCTTTGCGGCAGCCCTCGCGGCCTTTCCAGTCCGCTCGACCTCGCCATCGCGACACACATCAAGCTGGAAAGGCCGCTGGCAGAAGTGGGCATGCGCCAGCACCGTGAAGTTGTGATCGAGGCCGGGGCGGAGTCGCATAATATCAGCCGGGTTCGTGAAGAGCCAAGCTGGCCTCCCCTTGCTGTGCAACGGGGCGATCCGGCGGCGAATGAAGTCCGCCCCGATCATCTCAAGGGTGAGTCCGGCCTTGGTGAGCCAGAGAATCCTGGTGGTGGCGACGGTGAGCCTCCCATCGGCGGCATCGACATCGCTCCAATCACTGCTGCGGACCGGCGGCACTCGGCGGACCTTGCAGAATTCCAGGGGGTTTTCATCTTCAATCCAGCACCATCGGCCACGCCATTCCTCCCACCTCTCCTTCACGGCACCGTCCGGGTATGCCCCCTTGGATCTTGGGATCCAGGTGATGCAACCGGAGACGGCTCCTCCCGGCTGGATTCGAGGGAAGAAGTAATGGCGGAAGAGCGCCGTGTTGGGCTGCACCCCGGCAAAGCCTTCGCAAAGATGCGCAAAGAAAGCCATGCACGCCACCGCATTCGGAGTAAAATCCAAGAGGCGAAAGCCGAAGGTGTGCATAACGTCGTAGAAGAAATCGGAGAAAGGAGGGCATAACCCGCAAGAAAAGTAATCGACAAAGAAGGGGTACCGATTTGAGGTGGGATCAGCGCAAGCAGCAGGAATGATGCGCGTCACCGGGTGTCCCGAATCCTCTCCCCCCGTCTTCACTCCCCATAGGGGCTTGAAGGAGGCCCGGAGCTCTTGAACATCAACCGTCGAGGGGAAGAAGAAGGCGGACTTCGTCCGGTCCCCCGACAGCGCGCTCTCCGGCGGCTCCACCGTCCCGGTGCCCTTAGCCACCCCCTTGCCCTTTGTGAATTTGGGAGCCATGGCGAGCAAGAAGTTCAGAGGGCTGAGGAAGGGGGATGGCAAAGCAACGGCGGCGGGCGACAGCGAAAGCTTAGGAAGGAAGGAAGAAAGGGAGCGGTGGCTCTGAGATCGGAAAGGGCACGAGGGAAGAGGAGAAAGTGAGCAGCGCGCCCGCGGTAATTCCTTCTTATGGGGGAAAAATGCGGGCCGCCTCCTTTCACATTAACTGTGATGTGACGCATGCCCGCGGGAAGCAATCCCATGCATGCCGCCCACGTCACACACACCTCCCCACACCGCGCCACGCGCGGGAAGCATGGGAAGCGCAGCGCGTGAAGAGACTTACCGCGGTAAAAACCGCCCCGCCTGCCCGCGCACCATTTTTGGGCCTAGCCCAACGACGCGATTGCGCTTATGTGTGGCCCAGGCCCGGGGGCTCCTGTCGGTGTACAAAAAGAGGGGTACGTTTTTTTGTACCCCTATAACTGTGCACGGGCAGTCTGAGCAACGGGCACCACCACATTGAGCAAGGCAAGGGAGGTGAGCCAAGGAAAGGCCGAAGCTCAGGAGAAGCAGAACGACACCAAGATCAAGAACACAAAGAGCAAAGGGGACGAAGCGAACCTCCCCCCGGGTAAGATCCTTGTCGGGAGGCGGTTTTAGCAAACCCGGCAAGACCCTTGCCGTGGCAGCTCGCCCCATACCTACGGAGTGAGTCACCCTTGAGTCCACTGCCCCCATGGGGCAAGGATTCGGGAGACATCCCCGTGGTGGCTTGCAGATATTTGTGAAGACATTCAAGATCAGATACACCCTTTAGAAGATGATGATCCCTGGCGGGATCCCAGCCAACGAGGACCACAAGGCCCCCGGCAAGAGCTTTGCCGGGGATGAAAGCAGGCGCCACGGCAAGACCCTTGCCGGGGCCCCGGCAAGGCCCTTACCAAGAACACCCGTAGGGCCACCATCAGGCCCACGCCAGTCAAACCTCCACCGCCATTCGCATGCAGCTGCTGACCCAACCAGCTGGGCAGGCACCTGCGTGGCGGCATGCAGATCTTCGTGGAGACCCAGCACTGTGCCACCTCAGCTGCCTGCCTGCCTACATGGCACCGCGGGCACCGCTGGCCAGGGCGCGTGTGGACGCGAGAGGGAGCAGCGACGGACGAGACAGGGCTCTCCCCCGTCCCCGATAAAGCGAGGACACCTGGGCAAGACGCATTAAATGCGCCTTGTCATGTAATGTGAGGGATAACCTCACATCACTATTCCCTTTCCACCTCCTGGTGCTACTATGGCAACCCCTTTCCTATAAAAGGAGGCCCAAGGCGACCAGGAGGAGGATTCGGCTTTTTGGAGCTCCTCACGCCCCATAGCTAGCTCAAGAACATACATATACAATCCACCAAAGCAGGAGTAGGGTTTTACGCATCCCCGCGGCCCGAACCTGGATAAACGAACCGTGTGCTATCTGTTTGATCCGCTCTTCTCATGACCCCGCGCACTACAACCGTAGTAGGGATTCTTGTGATCCCATAGGTGTCGTTCCCACCGACATATATTATCTGTTTTGCATGTTTTATATGCATTAATATGCTTTTTTATATTATTTTTGGGACTAACCTAGTAACCTAGAGCCAAGTGCCTATTTCTGGTTTTTCCTTGTTTTTGAGCTTTGCAGAAAAGAAATACTAAACAGAGTCCAAACGGAATAAAATTTCACGATGATTTTTCTTGGACCAAAAGACACACACGGGACTTGGATTTCAAGTCAGAAGAGTCATGAGGTAGCGGCAAGGGTGGAGGGTGCGCCCTAGGGGGGCAACCTTGTGGGCGCCTCGGTGACCCCCTGACCTAGCTTTTCCCCCATATATTCACATATATTCCAGAACCACCAGATGCATCCACGAAAACACTTTTCCACCGCCGCAACCTTCTGTTCTCGTGAGATCCCATCTTGGGGCCTTTTTCGGCATCCTGCCGGAGGGGGATTCGGTCACGGAGGGCATCTGCATCAACCCTATTGCCCTTCCGATGAAGCGTGAGTAGTTTACCATAGATCTACGGGTCCATAGCTAGTAGCTAGATGGCTTCTTCTCTCTCTTTGATTCTCAATACCATGTTCTCCTTGATGTTCTTGGAGATCTGTCCAATGTAATCTTCTTTTGCGGTGTGTTTGTCGAGATCCGATGAATTGTGGATTTATGATCAACTTATCTATGAATATTATTTGAATCTTCTATGAATTCTTATATGCATGATTTTATATCTTTGTATTTCTCTTTGAATTATCGGTTTGGTCAATCTTGGGTGATTTCACCCAGTGACAAAGTAGGGGTAGCGAGACACGTATTGAATTGTTGCCATCGAGGATAAAAAGATTGGGTTTTCATCATATTGCTTTAGTTTATTCCTCTACATCATGTCATCTTACTTAAGGCGTTACTCCATTCTTTATGAACTTAATACTCTAGATGCATGCTGGATAGCGGTCGATGTGTGGAGTAATAGTAGTAGATGCAGGCAGGAGTCGGTCTACTTGACACAAACGTGATGCCTACAGTAGATAATCATTACCTTGGATATCGTCATAACTTTGCGCTTTTCTATCAATTGCTCGACAATATTTTGTTCACCCACCGTATTATTTGCCTTCATGAGAGAAGCCTCTAGTGAAACCTATGGTCCCCGGGTCTATTTTCCATCATATTAGTTTCCTATCTACTATTTTGCAATCATTTATTTTCAGATTTCTAAACCAAAAAAAACCAAAAAAATTTGTATCTTTTGTTTAGTTTTATCTATCTCTATAAGATCTCACCTTTGCAAGTAACTGTGAAGGGATTGACAACCCCTTTATCGCATTGGGTGCAAGTGTTTGATTGTTTGTGCAGGTGCATCTATTGGGGACTTGCGCATTTCTGCTACTAGATTGATACCTTGGTTCTTAACTGAGGGAAATACTTATCTCTACTGTGCGGCATGACCCTTTCCTCTTCAAGGGAAAAACCAATGCAAGCTCAAGAAGTAGCAGGAAGAATTTCTGGCGCTGTTGCCGGGGAGATTCGCACCAAGTAAAGATTAGTCTCCCGTCAACTTGCCAATTTATGGTGCCGTTGCCGGGGAGATCTACGTCAAGCCTACCAAGGACCCATCATAAACTCTCATCTCTTGCATTACATTATTCGCCATTCGCCTTTCATTTTCCATCCCCCACTTCTAAAATGATGTTTGAAAAGATTTTCCTTTTTATTCGCCCTTCTTTCGTTCATCTCTTCGTTTGCCTTTATGTCTTACTTGGCTTGTTTGCTTGTTTTGTGGGAATAATTGTGTATTTATTGAAAATCAGAAATCAAAAAGTTTATGGATCCTGATCCACTTGCTAATCTTTTTAAGAGACCCAATTATGATGAACCAATTTCTAGTGAGTTGTGTGCACTAGATTATCTTTATGAAGTTTTGCTTGAAATTCATGAATCTAAAAATTGTGACGAAGAAATTTATGAAGAGATTCACGATAGCTCCTTGAATAAAAAGAATGATTGCAATGATGTTTTTATAAATTCTGTTAATGTCAATTGTGCTAATATTATGCAAAACCCTAATCTTCGGGATGCTATCTTTTCTATGTCCATTACTTACTGTAATGATCATGATTGGGGTGATTCTTCTTATGATCCTAAAAGTTTATTTAAGCCTAATGATAAACATGTTTGCGATAATATTGAAAGTGGGTTTGGAAGAGTGTCAACTTTAGGAAATAATTATTCCACTACTTTGGAGTATGATCAATCTTATGATTTTTTTTGGTAAAAGTCGGTTTGGAGAAGTTATGACTTTATTTGATGATAATCCCACTATTTTGGAAGAGTGTAAACTTTGCATGCATGTGGATCATGTAGAGAAAATTTTATGTGATAGCTATATTGTTGAATTTGATTATGATCCTACTTGTAATTATTATGAGAGACGAAAATATGATTGTGGAAATCTTCATGTTACTAAATTACCACTCGTTATGTTGAGGTTGCTATTGTCTCTTTCTTCTTCTTTGCATATGCTAGGATTTCCTTGCTTTTGATAATTTTTTTTGCTTATAAGATGCCTATTCATAGTAAATATGTTAGACTTTGATGTGTTTTTCACATGCTACATGATGCTCTCTTCGTGTTTCAATTGCTATCTTTCATGTGAGCATCATCGAAATTATCGATGCCAAGCTAAAAGGCTTTAAAGAAAAGCGCTTGTTGGGGGACAACCCAATATTTTTCCTTTCTATTTTCCAATAAATAATTCATCTAACTAGCCTCTGGTTAGATGTGTTTTTGTGTTTTAATTACTGTTTTTACCAAGTAAGACCTTTGGGATAGCTTACGGTGATAGTTCATTTGATCTTGTTGGAAAAAAAAACTTTTGCGCCTAGAAAAATAATTTTCTTTTATTTACGGGAGCGTGCCTTTGATCTGATTCTTTCTGTAAAAGATTGGTATACAAATTGCATGGGTTGTCCTAATTTTTCGTAATTTTTGGAGTTACAAAAGTACTCAAAGTCTATAGATTACTACAGACTGTTCTGTTTTTTACAGATTCTATTTTCTATGTGTTGTTTGCTATTTTAAGGATTCTATGGGTAGTATCGGGGGTATGAACCATGGAAAAGTTGAAATACAGTAGATATTACATAAATATAAACAAATAATGAGTTCACAACAGTACCAAAAGTGGTAATTTTTTTCTTATACTAACAGATCTCATGAGATTTTCTGTTGAGTTTTGTGTTGTGAAGTTTTCAAGTTTTGGGTAAAGATTTGATGGACTATGGAATAAGGAATGGCAAGAGCCAAATCTTGGGGATTCCCAAGGCACACCAAGGTAATATTCAAGGACAACCAAGAGCCTAAGCTTGGGGATGCGCCGGATGGCATCCCCTCTTTGGTCATCGTCTATCAGTAAATTTACTTGAGGCTATATTTTTATTCACCACATGATATGTGTTTTTATTGGAGCGTATTGTATGATATGAGTCTTTGATTTTTAGTTTGCCACAATCATCATTGCTGTACACACCTTTTGAGAGGGACACGCATGAATCGTGATTTATTAGAATACTCTATGAGCTTCAGTTATATCTTTTGAGCTAGGAAATTTTGCTCTAGTGCTTCACTTATATCTTTTTCGAGCACGACGGTGGCTTTATTTTGTAGAAATTATTGTACTCTCATGCTTCGCTTATATTATTTTGAGAGTCTCTCTAAACAGCGTGGTAATTTGCTTTGGTTATGAATTTAGTCCTAATATGATAGGCATCCAAGAGGGATATAATAAAAACTTTCATATAAAGTGCATTGAATACTACGAGAAGTTTGATTCCTTATGATTGTTTTGAGATATAAAGATGGTGATATTAGAGTCATGCTAGTGAGTAATTGTGGATTGTAGAAATACTTCTGTTAAAGTTTGTGATTCCTGTAGCATGCACGTATGGTGAACCGTTATGTGATGAAGTCGGAGCATGATTTATTTATTGATTGTCTTCCTTATGAGTGGCGGTCGGGGATGAGCGATGGTCTTTTCCTACCAATCTATCCCCCTAGGAGCATGCACGTAGTACTTTGTTTCAATGACTAATAGATTTTTGCAATAAGTATGTGAATTCTTTATGACTATTGTTGAGTCCATGGATTATACACATCTCACCCTTCCACCGTTGCTAGCCTCTCTAGTACCACGCAACTTTCGCTGGTACCATACACCCACCTTTTACCTTCCTCAAAACAGCCACCATACCTGCCTATTATGACACGTTCCATCATTGTCATATTGCTTTGCATGATGATGTAGTTGACATAGTATTTGTGTCAAAGCCTCTATTCATAATTTTCATACATGTCACTCTTGAGTCATTGCACATCCCGGTATACCGCAGTTGGCATTCATATAGAGTCATATTTTGTTCTAAGTATCGAGTTGTAATTCTTGAGTTGTAAGTAAATAAAAGTGTGATGATCGTCATTATTAGAGCATTGTCCCATGTGAGGAAAGGATGATGGAAGCTATGACTCCCTCACAAGTTGGGATGAGTCTCCGGACATTACAAAAAATAAAAGAGGCCAAGAATCCCACCAATAAATAAAAATGAGAGAAACGAGAGAAGGGGCAATGCTACTATCCTTTTTCCACACTTGTTCTTCAAAGTAGCACCATGATCTTCATGATAGAGAGTCTCCTATGTTGTCACTTCCATATACTAGTGGGAATTTTTCATTATAGAACTTGGCTTGTATATTCCTATGATGGGCTTCCTCAAATTGCCCTAGGTCTTCGTGAGCAAGCAAGTTGGTTGCACACCCACTTAGTTTTCTTTTGAACTTTCATAAACTTATAGCTCTAGTGCATCCGTTGCATGGCAATCCCTACTCACTCACATTGATATCTATTGATGGGCATCTCCATAGCTCTAGTGCTATGTCCATGGCTCACGCTCATGTATTGCGTGAAAGTTGAAAAGGTTTGAGAACATCAAATGTATGAAACCATTGCTTGACTTGTCATAGGGGTTGTGCATGATTTAAGTACTATGTGTGATGAAGATGTAGCCAGACTATATGATTTCGTAGGGATAGCTTTCTTTGGCCATGTTATTTTGAGAAGACATGAATACTTTATTAGTATGCTTGAAATATTACTTTTTTTATGTCAATATTAATCTTTTGTTTTGAATCTTACGGATCTGAACATTCATGCCACAATAAAGAAAATTACATGGATAAATATGTTAGGTAGCATTCCACATCAAAAATTCTGTTTTTATCATTTGCCTAGTCGAGGATGAGCAGGAATTAATCTTGGGGATACTTGATACGTCTCCAACGTATCCATAATTTTTCATTGTTCCATGCTATTATATCATCTGTTTTGGATGTTTTATATGCATTAGCATGCTATTTTATATTATTTTGGGACTAACCTATTAACCTAGAGCCAGTGCCAGGTTCTATTTTTTCCTTGTTTTTGAGCTTTGCAGAAAGGAATACTAAACGGAGTCGAAACGGAATAAAACTTCACGATCACTTTTCTTGGACCAGAAGACATCCAAGGGACTTGGAGTTCAAGTCATAAGATCCACGAGGTGGCAGCAAGGGTGGAGGGTGCGCCCCTACCTTGTGGGCCCCTTAGTGACCCCCTGACCTAGATCTTCCTCCTATATATTCACATATATTCTAGAACCACCAGAAGCATCCAAAAAACACGTTTCCACTGCCACAACATTCAATTCCTGTGAGATCCCATCTTGGGGCCTTTTCCGGCATCCTGACGTAGGGGGAATCGGTCACCACTGGCAAAGCGCGGTGCTATACAAAAAAATTTTAACCCCTTTCTGCGATGGCGTTCGGAACCGTCACCTAGTGAGTGACTGCGATAGGAGGGTCCTTCCCACACGACCCAGAAACCATCGGGGATATGCCCTCCTGGCACACACGCTCGGCCAAATGAGGTCGTGTGCGGTCGACGACCGACCAAATACGGTTATAAGTATAGTAGTGCTAAAAAATATAATTTTCAAGAGAATATCGTGCGTGATTCTTCATTGATCAAACACGGTTTGTTCCTAGAAACTATGTGCACTGCCTGAGGACATCGCCCATGGTGTTTTCTCAATAACTGTTTGCAATAGGAAAACCCAATTAGTAGGCTAGTTGGCCAATTAGCAGGCTACTTTCCCTATTATTAATAATCCATTTATTAATCTAATTGACATTCATATTAAGAACATAATATATTTCATTTCCATATTAAGGAAGCAAGATTTCATAATTGAAATACATCCGAGTACAACATGATATAGCTTCAGCACTCAGCTACCCCATTACACAACCGCAGTAGCACCAAGTTTCACATGCAACATCTAGAACCTTTCGAAATTAGCATCATAGACGATACATAGATAGATGCATCTCATCTAGAAAACTGCTGAAGCGGAAGGCGAACATTGAGCCTTCATTCATGTTGAAGGTCTTTGCATCTTTAGGCCAGTGCCCGTGGATGATTGACCGTCCATCCTTCATCCTCTTCAGGAAGACTTCAATATTGAACCATGGGTGAAAACTTTCCTCGCCTCCTGACCATAGAGGTGGTTTGAGAGGTAATCATCAGTGAACTACTTTGGAAAGGCCTGAAAACAAGGATGTGCATAAATAGCTTCTCTATAGTGGAATTGGGGCAAAGGAATAAAAAAAGGCAAGGTATAATAGTTAGTACCATCTTGTAAACCTCAGTGCTTCCCATTGTTTCCCTGCAACACATATAAGGTTGTTAGTCATCAAGTTAAGTAAGGGTTCGCATGCTATCAGTAAAATATGTTGATGAAAAATAAGCACATTGCAGATTTATCAGATTAATTCAAGCCAATGGGAAACCCATTTATCCAAACCAAGCATGATTAAGAACTAGGAAACATAGCACTTGTATATGTTTCTCATGTATTAAGTGCAGCCAAATTATATTTATTCCTCACATGGTATACAATAATAGAATTCAGCCACAACAGTTGAACATCGCATTGCAGAATTGAATCAAGCAGTTAACTAAACACCACAACAAATGAACCAAACGTTAACTGAGCACCACATTCCACAATATAACATACTCCTAATAGAAGATAAGACAGTTAACCAAACCAAGCATGCTTAACAACATGGAAATATAACAATTGTATTTTTTCCCATGTATTTAGTACAACCAAATTCGATTTATTTCTCACATGGTATATAATAACAGAATGCAGCCACAACAGTTGAACATCGCATTGCATAATTGAACCAAGAAGTTAACTAAACACCACAACAAATGAACCAAACGTTAACCGAGCACCATATTGCACAATATAACATACTCCTAATAGAAGATCAGATAGTTAACCAAACCAAGCATGCTTAACAACCTGGAAATATAGCAATTGTATTTGTTTCTCATGTATTTAGTACAGCCAAATTTGATTTATTTCTCACATGGTAGACAATAAAATAATGCAGCCATAACAATTGAACATCGCATTGCAGAACTAAAACAAACAATTAACTAAACATCACAACAAGTGAACCAAACGTTAACTGAGCACCACATTGCACAATATAACATACTCCTAATAGAAGATCAGACAGTTAACAAAACCTAGCATGCTTGACAACTTTGAAAATTGCACCCTGAAGAATTGAACATCACATTGGCAGAATTGAACCAAACAGATAACTGAACACCGCATTGCACGACATATAGAACATATACACTGGAGCAGAAGATTGAATGGTAAAAGTAGATAGCACAATTCACTAGAATTTGTTAAGGAAAGGCAGTAGCTAGCAAACTAAACATGGGTCCCTATAGTGAGCTAATAAGACAAGCTACTCCCCATTGTCAGAGATATCGATGATGATTGGCTCCCTAGACACGCAAGACGGCGAGGCCTCCGCATCGTGGGTGCTCTAGTCGTAGTGGTGAGTTGCCTAAGCCGCTCCGAGCATCAACCTGCTGGCTCTTGAGATGAGGTAAGCACGTGCACGCTGAGAAAACACCTCATAGTCTTTGTCGAAGGCACCGATGGTGGCCTCGAGAAAACGCCACATGATGTCGCTTAAAGTAGCCAAACACATCGCGGTGCCGGCACGTGAGGCGTCGACGGTGGCCTCGGCGGCGAGGTGCTCTTCCAAGATCTGGGGTCAGCATGAATGTCAGCCATCGCGACCTCATCCACGCGAGCGGCCATGATTTGCTTCTCCGCTGCCAAATGCTCCTTGAGATCCTGGCTATACTACGTGCACCATGGCTTAGGGCGACACTTATTTGGTGGAGGGGTCGGTGATTTGGGTGGAAGGTGGCGCACTCATGCCGGAGGTCGGGGCATGTGGGATGTGTAAGGAGGAGGAGGATGGGGGTCGGTTGTGGATTACCTGGCTGGATAGACGAGGCCGAGCAGCGTGAAGGAGGGTCGTCGACAAGGAGGCGGCGCTGCAATCAAGGAGTGAAGGTTTCAACTTGGAAATGAGGGAGGAAATAGGGGAAATGTGGCTTTTGGTAAGGGGAAGGGGGCGGGGAGGTAGATATTTCTGCAGAAGCCGAAAATTTGGAATCGCTTCACTGAAAAAATTGGCACGCAAAATGTCATCAGACACGGTCCCTTATTTAGAGCGGGCTATGGACTGTAGCCATCGCACCTTCTTGCGTAAGCCGTATGCGTAGTATACTCCGACAGTGCTCCAAGATATTTTGTGCTGCATCTCACATGGTTGGTTATAATAAACTGTGTGGGATCTACTTGATTTTTCTTCTTGATTTGAATTACGTAATGGGGTCACAACGCTAATGGACGGTGTTTGATTTGCTAAACCTTTTATCTGAAGTGAACATGCAACTATATGTGTGTCGTAAAAGAATTGGAATTATTCAGGGTTTGTTTGGACATTTTATACATTAAATTGGTTTTCTAGCCATTTCAGGTGCACAATTCAAAATTAAACTACATGCACATGCTCCGGTGCACCAACATGGGTTGCAAAATCATATATGTGTCCATGGGTTTATGTTTATGACCCGTGCAAGAAATGGGGATGAATTTCGAACACCACGGCACCGTGGCTCTTCGGCAAACGTCGACATACTTGCTTTTATAATTCTAGTAAATACAAAAGTCGTCCAAAATTCATGAAACTTGGCATGCTATCATGGAGCGACATCAACATGTCGTGGTAAATTTTTTGTCCCATTTGGGGCAGGTTTGGGTATAAGCTTCTCATAAACCAGAGCTTCTCACAACAAGTGTGATGGTTTTGGTAGGGAATGTTTCACCTTTCTGGACAAAACGATATCAGTTGCCTCTTCTTGATTCCACATTTTTTCCTAGTGTCAACGTGGAACAACAGGAGTGTTGTGTCAATTTTTGGGACTTTTTGGGCTTCACTTGGACATTTTTTATACATTAACTGAATTTTCTATGCATCATGTGCATAATTCAAATTTGAACTACATGCACATGCTCTAATGCATATAAATTAGTTGAAAATTCAAATCTCTGTCCTTGGTTGCATGCTTAGGTCCCATGCAAGAAATAGGAATGAATGTGAAACACCCTACCACCCTCACTCGGCCGCAAACATTGAGATACCTGGTTTTTAAATTCTAGTAAATCCAAAGCTCGTTTGAATTCATGAAACTTGGCATGCTATCATTGAGCGGCATCGACATGCCTTGGTAATTTTTTTGTACGATTTGGGGCAGGTTTGGGTATAAGCTTCTCACAAACCAGAGCTTCTCACAACAAGCCTGATGGTTTCGGTAGGGAACGTTTCACCTTTCTGGATGAAACGATATCCATTGCCTCTTCTCGATTTCAATCTTTTCCTAGTGTCAACATAGAACAACAGGAGTGTTGTGTCAATTTTTGGGATTTTCGGGGTTATCTTGGACATTTTTATACATTAACTGAGTTTTCTATGCATTCATGTGCATAATTCAAACGTGAACTACAGGCACATGCTCTAATGCATGTAAATTGGTTTAAAATTCAAATGTGTGTCCTTGGTTGCATGATTAGGACCCATGCAAGAAATGGGTATGAATGTCAAACACCCTGCCACCGTCACTCGGCCACAAACATTAAGATACCTGGTTTTTAAATTCTAGTAAACCCAAAACTTGTCTGAAATTCATGAAACTTGGCATGCTATCATGGAGCGGCATCAACATAATGTGGTAAATGTTTTGTCCCATTTGGGGCAGGTTTGAGGAAATGCTTCTCACAACAAGCCTGATGGTCTCGGTAGGGAACGTCCCACCTTTGGCGACAAAACAATATCCATTGCCTCTTATTGCTTTCAAAAAATTTCTCGTGTTAACATAGAGCAATAGGAGTGTTGTGTCAATTTTTGAGATTTTCCGGTGTTCGTTTGGACATTTTTATGCATTAATTGAGTTTTTAATGCTTTTATGTGCATAATTCAAATTTGAACTACATGAACATGCTCTAATGCATATAAATTGGTTGAAAATTCAAATTTGTGTCCTTGGTTGCATCCTTAGGTCCCATGCAAGAAACGGGAATGAATGTCAAACACCCTGCCACCGTCACTCGGCCGCAAACATTGAGATACCTGGTTTTTAAATTCTAGTAAATCCAAAACACATCTGAAATTCATGAAACTTGGCATGCTATCATGGAGCACCATGAACATGCCGTGGTAAATTTTTGTCCCATTTGGGGCAGGTTAGGGTATATGCTTCTCACAAACCAGAGTTTCTCACAACAAGCATCATGGTTTCGATAGGCAACGTCCCACCTTTGGGGACAAAATGATATCCATTGCCTCTTATTGCTTTCAAAAAATTTCTCATGTCAACATAGAACAACAGGAGTGTTGTGTGAATATTTGGGATTTTTCAGGGTATGTTTGGACATTTTTATGCATTAATTGAGTTTTCGATGCATTTATGTGCATAATTCAAATTTGAACTACATGTACATGTTCCATTGCATATAAATTGGTTGAAAAATCAAGCCTTTGTCCTTAGGTGCATGCTTAGGTTCCATGCAAGAAATGAGAATGAATTTCAAACACCAGGGCACCGTTGATTGCCGGCAAAATGTTGAGATACTTTGTTTTTAAATTCTAGTAAATCCAAAACTCATCTGAAATTCATGAAACTTGGCATGCTATCATGGAATGGCACACGACATGTTGTGGTATTTTTCGTGTCCATTTTGAGAGAAGGCGCACTTGAATAACCAACGAAGGCATTTTGAAAAAATAGCTGCCACTTTAATATCTCAAACATTTGTATAATTCAAAGCGTGTGCGTTCTATTAACCATTCACGTGACGCCATGTGTCTTGGTTTTAATGGCTATAGGTTTTAATGGATGTTGATCGCAAACGTTTTAGATAGAACACGCATATGCAAAGTGAGAGCAGTATTTGTGCTTCTCTTCAACGTAAACGGTTCTTTTGGATGACCCGTGTGCAACCACTTACAAACAATTTGGTAAGATTTGCAGATGTCATATTGGGTATGTTGCCATTTGTCAAACTGGAAAGATTGACATTTGTTGGTCTAGTAATATTGCCATTTGTCAACCTTGTAACACTGTGATTTGTCAAAATACGAAGCTAAAAATCACTAGCAGTATCTAATTTTTGCAACTAAAATCCAGTAATTAAGCATAGATGGAGGCGAGGAGGCATGCTCAGCCGGGCGTGCAGCGGGCAGCGCAGTACTATTCAATTTGACAACAAGCAGCGCAGTTCCCGCTACAACTTTAATGCAGACGAGGGAGACAGTAGCGGTTCCGAAAATGTTGAACGGCCAATGATGCATCCTCCTTCAATTAGCATCGTGAATCCATGAGGGAAGTAATGGGAGTGGGGCTAGGAAAAGAGGCAGCATGATGTGAATGCAACACAGTTTGCACTCATATAAAGGCGCCCCTCCATTCTAGTGCATCTACCACATCGTACGCACCCAAGCATTTGCCTAAGCACCTACACTAAGCGCAAAAGTGCTCACTCTAAACCCATGGCAGCGTTGCGCATGAGCGGCCAGCGGCTGTGCTAGATGGTCCACGACGCCGGCCTGCGGCATGGCACTGAGGATCGTCTCCAGACGGAGTTGGCGACCGGCTGGTGGATGGCCGCCGTCGACGCCAGCTACGACTCTCAGTTGGACCTGATGATCGTTGCCACCACCAACAAGTTCACCATCGTCAAGAAGCTTGCGGACGAGATCGCCATACTCCCCCAGCCCGCACGCCCGGGCTCCTCATTGCCTGCCACCCTAATCGGCCTCCATGGTTGGAACCTCTTTCAAGCACTGGTGGCCCTACGACTGCCTGCCGGTGCCACAAAGAATGTCCACATGGAGGTCGCGCTCTCCACGAGGTGCCTCACCCTACAAGAATTTGTTGACCTACACATCCAGGTGTACGAGAAAATCGTGTACATAGGTATCTACAAGGCCAGTGAGGATGCTACGCAATTGGCCTTCTTCAACCGGCTAGAAGCCTTGAATGCCTTTGCTGAGAAGCACCTTGAAATCGCCACAAAAGCCGCCGCTCCTTAGCCGCCGGTCGGTGGCCCGGCACACTGAGTTGAGGAGGAGGAGGTCAGACATTGATGGATGCATCTTTCTTCTTGCCACATTAACCACCAATGCAATTGCATCATCGTGGCCTTAATTCTTATCGTGCTATTGCATTCTCGTTCCAGTCAATACAGACATGTGCGATCCCTTTGCTTAATTATATGCATCACTGTAACTAGTACCCGATCCGTCAATTTATAAGTTGTGCTACCAGTGTTTGGGGCCGGCGCACGACACAATAAGCACACTCACGACAACACATACAAAGAGGACATCCAGCGGTTCCAATGGCGATCCCCGTGGCTCCAATGGCGCTCCCAGCGGCCGACGATGACAATGGCGGGCAGTCCACCATGCATCACATAGTGGACACCCATGTGAGGGGGAAGGCCCTCTCGGTGTTGTATACGAACGATCCGGTCTCAGTGGAGAGTTCCATCCAAACTATGGAGTAGTTCCTTGCCAAGAACAAGTACAAGTGGTCAGCTTCAACCTCGAGTACACCATCGGTCATGCCGGGCACATTCGCGGGGGACATGGCATTGACCATTGGGCGGCAACAGCCGGTCATCCGGGTGCCCAATAAAGGATGCACAGAGGGATCCTAAAATAGCAAGGACCAGCTTCCCTACCGATAGCTCATCTAACAGAACTCCCAAGTTAATTGTGCTGAGGCTTGAGTAGTCATCAGATGGGTGACCAGATGGGAAGTGGCCTCGATGTTAAATTAACTGATGTGATGGGTCACTGTAAACATTTTATTACATTGAATGTATATAGTGCACCATCATATTAGTTGAATTAACTTTGAGGTCCTTGTTTTGTAATTTTTGACATTTTTTGTTTTTTGTGCACATGTTGATTGGCTTGAAGAAGGTCTATCTCGTTACTTATTGATAATTTTTGTTTTTTGAACACATGTTGATTGCCTTGAATGAAGGTCTATCCCATTACTTTACGACATGTTTCCAAAACATGGACCTCGAGGTCAATTCAACTAATAGGATGGAGCACTATATACATTCAAGGCAATTAAATATTTTCCAAAAAAGTGATATGATTTCTGTGAAACTTATAAGTCATGTATGTCAAATTAACCTCTGTGTACTTGTTCTCGAATTAACCTCCGGGCCTTTTTCCTGCGTATCACACACATCTTGTTAAGTTGAACCATTTATCTTCTCTTCCCTAATAAAAAATAGTTCATTCGACTGAACCGTATGTCGTATATCACACACACCTTGATCCGGCTATCCATTTCTGTTGCTTTCCCTAATAGCAAACAGTTCATCGTAGCAAACTGTATGTTCTATATCGCACACACATTGATATGGTTGCCCGTTTCTTTTGTTCTGTCTAATCTCAAACAGTTCGTCTAGATCAACCGTATGCCCTACTTCACACACGCAACTAAAATCTGAACCGTGTTTAATGCATCTGTCATCGCCAACATTTTGCACCTTTTTAACAGTTTTTTACACCGCAGTTTGCGATTATTGCATCGCACACAGTTTCGTCGAAGGGTCTCTAATCGTAGTGTTGCATTAGCAGCATCCTACAGCAGTGCACAGAGGGCATCTACATCAACCCTATTTCCCTTGCAATGAAGCGTGAGTAGTTTACCACAGACCTATGGGTCCATAGCTAGTAGCTAGATGGCTTCTTCTCTCTCTCTTTGATTCTCAATACCATGTTCTCCTTGATGTTCTTGGAGATTCTTCCGATGTAATCTTGTTTTGCGATGTGTTTGTCGAGATCCGATGAATTGTGGATTTATGACCAGCTTATCTATGAATATTATCTGAAGCTTCTCTGAATTCTTATATGCATGATTTGACATCTTTGTATTTCTCTTTGAATTATCAGTTTGGTTTGGCTAACTAGATTGGTTTTTCTTGCATTGAGAGAGGCGCTTAGCTTTGGGTTCAATCTTGCGTGATTTCACCCAGTGACAAAGTAGGGGTACCAAGACACATATTGAATTGTTGCCATCGAGGATAAGAAGATGGGGTTTTCATCATATTGCTTGAGTTTATTCCTCTACATCATGTCATCTTACTTAAGGCGTTACTCCATTCTTTATGAACTTAATACTCCAGATGCATGCTGGATAGCGGTCGATGTGTGGAGTAATACTAGTAGATGCAGGAAAGAGTCGGTCTACTTGACACGAACATGATGCCTATATTACATAATCATTGCCTTGGATATCGTCATAACTTTGTGCTTTTCTATCAATTCCCCGACAGTAATTTGTTCACCCACCATATTATTTGCCTTCATGAGAGTGTATTTTCCATCATATATGTTTCTGATCTACTATTTTGCAATCTTTTATTTTCAGATCTATAAACAAAATAAACCCAAAAATATTTTATCTTTTGTTTAGTTTTATCTGTCTCTATCAGATGTCTCCTTTGGAAGTGACCATGAAGGGTGACAACCCCTTTATCACGTTGGGTTCAAGTGTTTGATTATTTGTGTTGGTGCATCTATCGGGGACTTGCGCATTTCTCCTACCGGATTGATACCTTGGTTCTTAACTAAGGGAAGTACTTATCTCTATTTTGTTGCATCACACTTTCGTCTTCAAGGGAAAACCAACGCAAGCTCTAGAAGTAGCAGCGTCCACCGAATTAAATGCATTGAATTCTGGGTTGGTGAAGGCAGCGTGATGTAGGATTCCCTCCAGCGGCGGTGATTCATCACATTGTCGACTTCGGAATTGGTAATCGAGACATCGTTTGGATCCTTTGGAGGTATGCTTGGCGCTATATGTCCCGCATGGCCCCTACCTGCTGAAGACCTGGGATTGGAATTGTGCTTTGGTACACCCGGGGTTTCTTCGGATTGACGCGGTGATGTCTTTCTTTTGCAAAACCAAGCAAATGTCAAAAAATGGTCTGAATAACTCACTCGACGACTCCGAACATAGCACCTTTGAGCCGAGGGTGTGGTTGCCCCCCGTTCTAATGGTGGCCTTCCGTTTGGAACCCCGTTGTGGGCCAAGGACGACACATTCCGCGCAGTACGGCGACCATTGGGAGTAAAAGTTAGCGCATTTGGGATTGTGCGAGTTGAGCGCCTTGTTCGGGAAGAGGTCTTCCTTTCACTTACAGGGGAGGACGGAAGAGCCCCTGGATGGTCAGCCGTCAAGGAAACCTTGGTGCTGTGAAGGCTTTCCTAGTAGAAGACCCCGTCTTCAAAATCGATCGACGTCTCTGGATCGTCATGATACCTCGGGTCATCATCACGAGAATGATCCTACGGTTGAGGGCAGGGGCAATGGACGGACTTGACCTGATGCCTCCAACCCAGTTTAAGAGAAAGGTACATCCGATAAGAGCTCAACCGTAGCCTCCGAACTAAGGACAAAGGACTGAAGCTTACCTAGTCTGCCGGGTTGTACCCGGAGCAACCCTCCTTTGAAGAGGTCGGCTAATATTTTGGCCATAGTCGCCCGATTGTCCAACCGTTGTTGCTTTAGCGGGTTGCGTCACTGGTCCTGTTGTTCCACCATAAAGGATGCCCTCTCTTCTAAAGGGGATGTACGCATCCGGCTATGGCGACGACCATCACTTCGATCATGGTCAGTTTACTATGGGGCAGCGGCTAGATTTTGGAGGCCAAAAGGTGCACCTCTGTGCTGTCCGGTTGGGAAGGGCCCTTGGGTCACCAGTTGAACCGCTTCTTTATCGGGGCGCTTGAGTATTCGGGCAGCCCCCTCCGGATTGGTTCAGAGAGGGGAACGTCTTCAATATAAAACCACTCCGAGGTCCATTCCTTGGGATCTTTTCGTGGGGTTCTAGTGGGATACCCTGTCCCGGTTATCTGCCACACCTCGGCTCCGCCTACTTCAAATATGGACCTTCTCCGGGTATGAGGTAGGAGACATAAATATTTTCTCCATAGATCAAAATGGGCCTCGCAACTCAAGAATATCTCGCAAAGTGCCACGAAGCCAGAAATATGCAATATGGATCCTGGGATGAGGTTGTTGAGTTGGATCCCGTAGAACTCTAATGACCCCCGCAAGAAAGGGGGAATGGTAAAGTCTAGGCCTCGTAGAAGGAGGCCATGAAACATACGCTCTCTTCCTTGTTTGGAGTAGGGGAGCTCTCGACGAGTGCTTGGCCGTCGATAGAGTATAATCCGGCACAGACGGAAACGAGATCCACTGTGGGAAGATAGCCTTGCGTCTGCAGATTGCTCAGCCGAAGGCCTTAGACTGAGAAGCTCATCCAATCACCAGGGGGAGGGCTGTGAGGGCGTGAAGATGAACCTGGAATGTCGGCCATGGTGCCTAAAATTTCTCTGGCATTGGTTTTTGTGAAAAGGTAAGCATTTCTCTGGCGAGGTCAGCTGTCCCCCGTGCCTTAGATATATAAATAAGAATTTTGTCCTAAAGCTGAGAAGACGGGTCTGCGAAAATTTTCGCATTGGGACGTTCGCCTTCTAAAAAGGTGCACGACAATCAAAGTTGACCCATGCTCCAAGGTAAGCATTAACTCTGACGGTCCCACCATGATCTAATGATGTCTTCAGACTCCAGATTGTTAAAGCCAGTCAGGCTCAAGTGCGGAATTAACACGGGGCACGCTGGGTGACGAGCCTTTGACGCTAATCCGGGTTCCGGATGGTATTCGGCAAGAGAACACTGCTCTGAATGGTACGATAAAGTTTGAATAACTCACCTCGCACGCTGAAGATTTGATGATGCGAGATGGCAATCCCCAGCATTGGAGGCTAGTTCAGGGGCTACCAAGGGAGTCTTGGATTAAGGGGCCCTCGGGCCATCGGCCCATTACATGTGGGTCGGACTAATGGGCTACTATGGAGCCAAGCGACAGCACGGATCCGTGGCCGGATAGGAGATATTTGGAGTGGTGGTGTGCCCTCCAAGTCAAGATTTGGCATGATCTTTCCATCATTGTAAACGATTTGTAACATCCCAAATTTTCAATTTGGAATGTTATACATTAGATCATCTTTGCATATCATATTTTCTTTGCCTTTGGTTTGATCCTAGAAGTTCTACGCAACTCAAAGACCCTCGGAGAGAGTTGGGGACTTCGTTATTTTCATATTTGAGTTTTCTCAAATTTTGAAAAATAGGATCATTTGATTATATTTACTTTTATCTTCAATTATTTCTATTATAAAAATATGAGAGAGGGAATAAAATGACTTTCCCAGAATAAAGGAATATTGAAGATTTAATAAAAAAATCAAACAAGTTTTTATTTTGGAGTTTTTGCTAGTTTATTTGAATTTAGGAAAAATTACATGTTTTCAAAACTGCATTTTAGGGCCAAGAAAATGTTCATCTCGTTCTAAATATTTTATTTAGACGGTGAAAATTTGTTTTGGCAATTTTAGATTTTTATTTATTTTTCTAGAATTTTTTTTCTTAGTTTCGGCGGAATAGTTTAAAAAAACCCGCGCGCTCGACTGGGCCGAAGGCCCAGCCGCCACCGCCTCCATAGGCCGTCCCCTCCCCCAAGCCATGGCCGGCCCCCTTTAAATAGAAGCCGCCACCGCTGCCCTCTCCTCACCCCGCCACCGCAGCCCACCCCGCCCCCCGCAGCCGCCACAGCCGCCGCCACGCCGCCAGGAGCCGCCTCCGCCGCAGCCGTCGCTGCCACCCCGCGCCACCCCACGCCGCCCGGAGCACCGCCGGAACCTCGTCGGAGCCCGAGCCGAGGTAGCCGCCACCGCCCCGGTTTTCTGAGAAAAACCAATCCGTTTTTTAAGAAAACCCTTGTTTTATTTTTTTAGACCGGTTTATTTTTTTCTGGTTTATTTAATCCAGCGAGCGTTCGCTCTTTCGTTCGTTCTAACGAACGTGTTCACCATTTAGTTACAAATAACGAACGTCCGTTCATTAATCTGTTCGTCATTTTTCTTTTTCTCGGATTTATCCATGATTATTTCTAATCGCGATTTCTGATCCAATTTTCGTTTTAGTTTAACTTTACGCTGGTTAATCGGAATCAGGCGATTCAAGCGCCTAGAGTTTCGTCTCGAAACCCTCTTTCCGTTTAACCAACTCAAACAAGTTTTTGCTTCTGTTAAATTTGACCTAGGTCCAGATTAGTAAACGAAGCTTCTTTCTTTCGCCGTTTGACTTTCGTTGCTTTGTTCGATTTGATTCATTTTGTAAACCTGAGTTCTTAAGTTGAACTTTCTGGTTAGTTCTTTTATTTGAGTTTTACCCGTGTGTTGGGGATATCACTACTAGGCGTAAACCGACCTATCTGGGCCGGGTTAACTTCGTCAGTAGTCAAGTATGTTAAAGCCCAAGAAGGCAGATGAGGGCTCAAGGCCCATGGTCGGTTCAAGGCCTGTAGCCGTAAACCGGCGTCGGTATTTAACTTGTATTATAAGTTAGGAATAAGTAGAGACCAAACCGGACACATCTATGAGCCGGTATTGGGACTCTGTGAACCGACGGGCATCACCCGTGTATATAAGGGGACGGCCCGGCGTCGGTTCAAGGACAACAGACAACAACTCGAGACTTAGGCGAAGCTTGTTTGCTCCCTAGTCATCGAAACCCCATCAATTCCATCACAACTAGACGTAGGACCTTCATCGAAGGGGCCAAACTAGTATAAACTCTCTTGCGTCCCTGTGTCCGCTTTAACCCCTTCAAGCTAACCCGTTGCGATGGCTCCACGACTAAGTCCTTTCTCTAGGACATCTGCCGTGACAAAACCACGACACCGTGCATTAGTTGAGTACTTATTGTATGCTTGTTTGATTGCGATAGAGTACTCGGAGTGTGCCGCTTGCTACTTCGAATCTCTAGGTTTCACGGATCATCAGCAAGGCAAGTAACACTTTGATCATACCTCTTACTACCCAGTTTTTATTGCACTAGATCAATCCTCAAACATTGCATGATTAGGATCTAACTAAATTGTGGGTTTGGGAAGTAGATGAGGTAGTACCTATTACCTGTTTTATGATCAAACCCTTGGGAGTCATCTCTATGTTTGCTTATTATGCCATGCTATGCTAGTAGACGTGGATTGGGTGAGTGTATCCATGACAGATGTGAGATTGTTATATTAATGGTTTATTTAAGCTGGCAACTTAAACACACATTTGGGTGGATTGAGGCACCTGGGTATTCCAGTGATTGCCTGTTTTTCTTTATGGACCGCTACCCAGGCTCAAAGGGATAATGAGATTATTCATACTAGAATCTTCCGTGTGCAGCCACAAGCTACTCTGGGCTCTAGCATAGTTGATTAAGTCGTGCGAACTCTTACAGTGGTAGACTAGCAGATGTAGGGGAAAGTAGGTGTAACGGTCTACCCGATTGTAAGGTGCTAGCGCTTCTGAAAGACTATGTCTCGGTCATCCTTTTCTCAAACACCATGTAGTTCGAGAATCCCAACGGAGGAGATCGAGTCTGGTGGGGAAAAGTGCGCAAACCTCTACAGAGTGTATAAACTAATCATGGTTAGCCGTGTCCCCGGTTATGGACGTCTTGAGTATCTAGTACTTGGATTATCATGTGAATCTCATCATGTTACTTTAATTAATATTGTTGGAATTTAAAGATGATTCTTAATTGGGATTGAGAGGATGTCTATCTTCTCAATGTTTAACAACCACCATGATAGTTAAATAAAATTTATTCCTTTGCAGTAGGGAAAAATTGGCTTTATGCAAAAACTGTAACCATAGAGCTTTCCACTAGCCATATATGCATGTAGTATCGCCTTATTCTTTCATTACTCTCTATGTGTTACATTGCCAGCATATTCCACGTGTTGACCCGTTTTCGGGCTGCAATGTTCATGTTGTAGACTTTTTAGACGACGAGTAAGGTGCCTTTAGGTCGTGGTTCTTTACTCAGTGATGCCGTTAGAGTTTATGGACTCGCTTATCTTCCAAGCCTTCCGCTATTATCGTTATTAGATGGCCTTAAGCCATATTTATTGTAATAAGATCTCTTTTGAGACATTCAATGTAATAAGTGTGTGATTGCTACTATGTTATAAATCCTTCAAGTACTGTGCGTGTCAGCATTACTGATCCAGGGATGACACTAATGCACAGAGATCAGACTGGTTGAGGTCTGGTCGCTACAAGATGGTATCAGAGCACACTCTGACTGTAGGACATGACCACTAAGCTAAAGCCCTTGATCACTACTCACTCTTCTCATTTCTGACTCCTCATCTTTTCCACTATTTTAGGATGGCGGATGCAAGGAACAAGTTTACACAACCTGATGAAGATACACCCTTTGGACGTCACTTGAAGGAAGTCACTAGATACCTGAACATCGGAGTACCAAGCTACACCGGAACCTACAACGCCACTTTATCGAAAGAGGAGCCCTCGATGATTCAAGTTCAAGTTCCAAGAAGGACATTCATGCCAGTCACTGAGCCCATAGAGTTTTCCTTTGATGCACCAACCTGGAGTCTAGGAAAGAGCATGGAAGCTCACATCGCCATGGGACGTATTGGAAAAGTTTACCACAATGATCTCAAGGATACTATCTACCATATTTGTGGGCGTGGAGATGAGCACTGGGAGATGATCAGCACCAAGAAGGATAGATCAATCGCATCTTTTATCCAGGAGTTAAACCAGCACATTCGACGTCAAGAGAACCAGATGTGTGAAGACATGATAGATCTGAAGAAGGCGAGGACAAGAATCACGGAATTGGAGGAAGAACTCAAGGCTACACGTGAAGATTATGAGGAGGAAATCATCGTACTAGTGGAGAAGAATGATGACCTGATCAAGAAGATCGGAATATTCATGGGAGACCCTACACCAGTAGAAGAAGACGAAGTACCCAAGGAGATTCGCCCGGAAGACTACATCATCATCGACGACACCGACTCAGACCCAGACGATAGCGATGATGACTTTGTTGATGAAGCTGGAGCAGATATCATGGAGTCTGCAACCGAAGAATATTTCTAGTAGACCACCCCATCAGTAGTAGTATTCCACCATGTAAATAGAGTAATCCGAGCACTTTTGCGATAGTTAGACCTATTGTATGCCCTTGTTTGATTGAATGAAGTGAATTGTTTGCTTTTGCCTCATGTGCATATGGGCAGTGTTTTCTCTCTAGACCCCTCTCTATTCTTAAATCTCATCTTTTATAAACCCATCAGATGCCACCGAGACGTGACAATGGATTTGCATTTCCACCGGAGCTCACCCAGTTGTTCTAGCAGCAGAATACGTTGATGTAGTTGCTAGTCCAGAATCAGAACCAGGGGAACAACAACAACAACAACCCACAACCACCACCACCACCACCTGTGGATCACTTAACCCGTTTTCTTATTCTGAATCCGCCGATGTTCTCTAGTAGCACCGAGCCTATAGTAGCAGATGATTGGCTCCGCAAGATTGGAAGGGAGTTAACCACTACAGGATGTACTGATGCTGAAAAGGTGCGCTTTACCGCACATCAGTTGGATGGACCAGCAGCATCATGGTGGGAGAATTACACTGTCACCTACCCTATAGCCATGTTGACATGGGATCAGTTTCAGCAGGCTTTCCGTACTGCCCATGTTTCAGCAGGAGCTATGGCCATGAAGAAGCGTGAGTTTCACAACTTGTGCCAAGGAGGACAAACAATTGGCCAGTATGTGGATGACTTTAGTAAGATAGCACGTTATGCCCCAGATGACGTTGCTACGGATGCACCTAAGAAGGAGAAGTTTCTGGAAGGACTGAATGATGAGTTGAGCATGAAATTGATGGTAGCAAGCTTCAACAACTACCAGGAGTTGGTAGATCGTGCTCTTATGATTGAAGGGAAGCAACAACAGATTGAGAACCGCAAGAGGAAGTATGGGCAAGGGAAGTACAAATCTGGAGCTCAGCAGAAGCCACATTTTACCCCTAAACCAGGAGGACATTTTCAGCATACCCATGGAGCAGGTAGCTCGTACAATCATAATGGCCCCAAGATTGGTAATGGGAATGGAGGAAGCAACGGCCAGAACCATACCAACCCGTCAACCCAGGCTAAGAGAGACCTGAGCCAAGTCACTTGCTTTAAGTGTCAGAAGACCGGACATTATGCCAATAAATGTCCTGAAGCCCAGAATGGAAGTGGCAATGGAAGTGGCAATGGAAGCTCTGGGAAGAAGCCGTACCCTTTAAATAGGGGACAGGTGAACCACGTAAACGTGGAGGAGGTTGAAGACCAGCCGGATGCAATAATCGGTAAGTTTTTGGTTAAGTCTTTTACTGCAATTGTTCTTTTTGATACTGGTGCATCGCATTCATACATATCAAGGGGATTCGCAGATAAGTATAACCCGCCCACCAAGGTTCTTAGAACACCTATGCTAGTAAGCACTCCAGGAGCGGAGTATATGGCCAACCGAGGATGTTTTCAAGTGCCATTGAGTATAGGTAGGCATGTGTTTCCTTTGGATTTGATCATTTTGGAATCGCAAGGTTTGGATGTAATTCCGGGTATGGATTGGCTGTCGATGTATGGAGGAAACATCGATTCCAGTAAGTCAATTTTGCTTACCACCCCAGAAGGAAGAAGGATCAAGTATGTATCCTGACATGTGCCTAAGAGGACTCAAGTAAATTTCTTATCAAGAGTTGTGCAGGAGGAAGTACCAGTGGTAAAGGATTTCCCTGATGTATTTCCAGAGGAGTTGCCAGGCATGCCACCGGATAGAGACATCGAGTTTTTGATTAAGATTTTGCCAGTCACAGGGCCAATATCTAAGAGACCATACAGGATGCCCACAAAGGATTTGGAGGAGATTAAGAAGAAGATTAAAGAGTTACTGGATAAAGGATATATTCGCCCAAGTTCTTCGCCTTGGGGATCGCCAGTACTTCTAGTGGAGAAAAAGGATGGATCGTTACGGATGGTTGTTGATTATCGAGGATTGAATGAAGTAACAATCAAGAACAAGTACCCACTACCGATGATCAATGATCTGTTTGATCAATTGCATGGAGCTAAGGTATTTTCCAAGATCGATCTGCGATCAGGATACCATTAGTTGAAGATTCGAGAACATGATATACCTAAGACGACTTTTACCACAAGGTTTGGGCTGTATGAGTATACTGTTATGTCATTTGGTGTGACTAACGCACCTGCATATTTCATGAGCATGATGAACAAGGTATTCATGGAGTTTTTGGATAAGTTCGTCGTAGTGTTCATTGATGATATTCTAGTTTACTCGAAGAATGAAGAGGAACATAAAGAACATTTGTGTTCGGTACTTGAGAAGCTCAGAGAACATCAGTTATATGCCAAGTTCCGCAAATGTGAGTTTTGGTTGAAGGAAGTTGGATTCCTTGGACACGTTATATCCGGAGAAGGAATAGTAGTAGATCCCACCAAGGTTGTCACTGTGACAAATTGGGAAGCACCAACAATAGTTGGAGAGATCCGGAGTTTTCTGGGACTTGCACGATACTACCGGAGATTCATTGAGAATTTCTCAAAAGTTGCGAAGCCTATGACAGAGTTCTTAAAGAAGGATACCAAGTTCAAATGGACTGCGGAATGTCAGGCCAGTTTCCAAGAGTTGAAGAAACGTTTGGTTACATCACCAGTGTTGATTTTGCCAGATCAGAACAAGGATTATGAGGTGTATTGCGATGCTTCGCGTCGAGGACTTGGAGCAGTGCTTATGCAGGAGGGAAGAGTTGTTTCATATGCCTCACGACAGCTTAAGCCTCATGAGTTGAATTATGCCACGCGTGATTTGGAGTTAGCAGCCGTAGTGCATGCATTAAAGACTTGGAGACATTTTCTCATTGGAAACCATTGTGAAGTGTACACGGATCACAAGAGCTTGAAGTATATTTTCACGGAGAAGGAGTTGAATCTCAGGCAAGGGAGATGGTTGGAGCTCATCAAGGATAATGATATGAGATTGCATTATCATCCCAAAAAGGCTAACGTAGTAGCTGACACATTGAGCCGTAAAAGCCATGTCAACACACTAATGTCGGGAGAATTACCAAAGGAGTTAGCCGAGGACCTTCGTGAGCTATGTTTGGAGATAGTTCCGAGAGGCTATGTAGCAGCATTGGAGATTCAGGCTACTTCGATGGATAAGATCAGAGAAGCTCGGAGGACTGACAAGGAGATTGCTTCTATTAAAGAGAAAATGAGGAAAGGAAAAGCTAAAGGATTTCGTGAGGATGAGCACGATACCTTATGGTTGGAAGATCGTGTTTATGTGCCCAATGACCGAGAGATCAGGAAGTTGATTCTACAAGAGGCCCATGACTCACCATATTCGATTCATCCAGGAAATACCAAGAAGTATTTGGATTTGAAGGATACTTTCTGGTGGACCGGAATGAAGAAGGATATCGTGAAGTATGTAGCAGTTTGTGATGTGTGTCATGGAGTAAAGGCAGAGCATCAGAAGCTAGCAGGATTGTTACAGCCATTGCCAATACCCGAATGGAAGTGGGATAAGCTAGGCATGGATTTTATTACAGGATTGCCCAGAACGTGTTCAGGCTATGACTCGATTTGGGTTGTAGTCGATCGTTTGACAAAGGTAGCTCATTTCATCCCAGTAAAGACTACTTACAACAGTGTTAAGTTGGCAAAGATATACATGACCAGGATCGTATGTCTGCATGGAGTTCCGAGGAGCATTGTATCAGGTAGAGGAACCTAGTTTACCTCAAAGCTCTGGAATCAGTTGCACGAAACTTTGGGTACCAGGCTAGAGTTTAGTACAACTTTTCATCCGCAGACAGATGGACAAACCGAGAGAGTTAATCAGATTTTGGAGGATGTGCTGAGAGCTTGTGCGCTAGATTATGGATCTAGTTGGGACGATAATTTGCCATATGCAGAGTTCTCTTACAACAACAGTTATCAAATCCAGTCTGAAGATGGCCCCTTTCGAAGCCTTGTACAGAAGGAGGTGCAGGACCCCATTGTCATGGGATGAAGTTGGAGACCGCCAGTTGTTTGGACCGGATTTGATTAAGGAGTCTGAACAGAAGGTGAAATTGATTCGCAATAGGCTCAAGGTAGCCCATTCTAGGTAGAAGAGTTACGCAGATTCTAAACCCAAGGAGACAGTTTACGGAGTCGGGGACCGATTTTATCTTCGAGTATCTCCACTTCGAGGAGTTAAGCGCTTTGGAGTTAAGGGAAAGTTAGCGCCACGTTTTGTAGGACCATACAAGGTTTTGGAGCGTATGGGAGAAGTAGCCTACAAGTTGGAATTGCCCAAAGGATTGTCAGGAGTTCACGATGTGTTCCACATTTCCCAGTTGAAGAAGTGCCACACAGAAATGGCAGATATACCGCTAAGAGATACAGTGCCGCTGGACGCGATTCAGTTGGATAATGATTTGACCTATAAGGAGAAACCAGTTAAGATTCTCGAATATGCCAGCCGAGTCACCCGCAGCAAGGTTATCAAGTTTTGCAAATTTTAGTGGAGCCACCACACCGAGGATGAAGCCACCTGGGAGCGAGAGGAAGATCCGCTGAAGGACCACCCTCACCTATTTTCTAGCCAACCCGAATCTCGAGGGCGCGATTCATCTTAAGGCGGGTAGGTTTGTAACATCCCAAATTTTCAATTTGGAATGTTATACATTAGATCATCTTTGCATATCATATTTTTTTCCCTTTGGTTTGATCCTAGAAGTTCTACGCAACTCAAGGACCCTCGGAGAGAGTTGGGGAGTTCGTTATTTTCATATTTGAGTTTTCTCAAATTTTGAAAAATAGGATCATTTGATTATATTTATTTTTATCTTCAATTATTTCTATTATAAAAATATGAGAGAGGGAATAAAATGAATTTCCTAGAATAAAGGAATATTGAAGATTTAATAAAAAAATCAAATAAGTTTTCATTTTGGAGTTTTTGCTAGTTTATTTGAATTTAGGAAAAAATGCATGTTTTCAAAACTGCATTTTAGGGCCAAGAAAATGTTCATCTCATTCTAAATATTTTATTTAGATGGTGAAAATTTGTTTTGGCAATTTTAGATTTTTATTTATTTTTATAGAATTTTTTTCTTAGTTTCGACGGAATAGTTTTTAAAAAAAACCTCACGTGCCCGACTGGGCCGAAGGCCCAGCCGAGCCGGCCCAACCGTCACCGCCTCCCGAGGCCGCCCCCTCCCCCAAGCCATGGCCACCCCCCTTTAAATAGGAGCTGCTGCCGCCGCCCTCACCTCACCCCGCCAGCGCAGCCCGCCCCGCCTCCCGCAGCCGCCGCCTTGCGCCGCCCGCCGCCAGGAGCCGCCACCGCCGCATCCGTCGCCGCCACCCCGCGCCACCCCACGCCGCCCGGAGCCCGTGCCAAGGTAGCCGCCGCCGCCGCCTCGGTTTTCTAAGAAAAACCAATCCGTTTTTTTAGAAAACCCTAGTTTTCTTTTTTAGACCGGTTTATTTAATCCAGCGAGTGTTCGCTCTTTCGTTCGTTCTAACGAACGCGTTCACCATTTAGTTACAGATAACAAACATCCGTTCGTTAATCTGTTTGTCGTTTTTCTTTTTCTCGGATTTATCCGCGATTATTTCTGATCGCGATTTATGATCCGATTTTTGTTTTAGTTTAATTTTTCGCTCGTTTATCGAAATCAGGCGATTCAAGCGCCTAGAGTTTCGTCTCGAAACCCTCATTCCGTTTAACAAAATCAAACAAGTTTTTGCTTCTGTAAAATTTGACCTAGGTCCAGATTAGTAAATGAAGCTTCTTTCTTTCGCCATTTGACTTTCGTTGCTTTGTTCGATTTGATTCTTTTTGTAAACCGGAGTTCTTCAGTTGAATTTTCTGGTTAGTTCTCTTATTTGAGTTTTACCCATGCATTAGTTGAGTACTTATTGTATGCTTGTTTGATTGTGATAGAGTATCCGGAGTGCGCCGCTTGCTACTTTGAATCTCTAGGTTTCACGGATCATCATCAAGGAAAGTAACACTTTGATCATACCTCTTACTACCCAGTTTTTAATGCATTAGATCAATCCTCAAACATTGCATGATTAGGATGTAACTAAATTGTGGGTTTGGGAAGTAGATGAGGTAGTGCCTATTACTTGTTTTATTATCAAACCGTTGGGAGTTATCTCTATGTTTGCTTATTATGCCATGCTATGCTAGTAGACGTGGATTGGGTGAGTGTATCCATGACAGATGTGAGATTGTTATATTAATGGTATATTTAAGGTGGCAACTTAAGCACACATCTGGGTGGATTGAGGCACCTGGGTATTCCAGCAATTGCTTGTTTTTCTTTATGGACCGCCACCCAGGCTCAAAGGGATCATGAGATTATTCATACTAGAAACTTCCGTGTGCAGCCACAAGCTACTATGTGCTCTAGCATAGTTGATTAAGTCGTGCGAACTCTTACAATGGTAGACTAGAAGATGTAGGGGAAAGTAGGTGTAACGGTCTACCCAATCGTAAGGTGCTAGCCCTTCTGAAAGACTATGTCTCGGTCATCCGTTTCTCAAACACCATGTAGTGCGAGAATCCCAACGGAGGAGATCAAGTCTTGTGGGGAAAAGTGCGCAAACCTCTACAGAGTGTATAAACTAATCATGGTTAGCCGTGTCCCCGGTTATGGACGTCTTGAGTATCTAGTACTTGGATTATCATGTGAATCTCATCATGTTACTTTAATTAATATTGTTGGAATTTAAAGATGATGCTTAATTGGGATTGAGAGGATGTCTATCTTCTCAATGTTTAACAACCACTATGATAGTTAAATAAAATTTATTCCTTTGTAGTAGGGAAAAATTGGCTTTATGCAAAAACTGTAACCATAGAGCTTTCCACCAGCCATATATGCATGTAGTATAACCTTATTCTTTCATTACTCTCTATGTGTTACATTGCCAGCATATTCCACGTGCTGACCCATTTTCGGGCTACAACATTCATGTTGCAGACTTTTCAGACGACGAGTAAGGGGCCTTTAGGTCGTGGTTCTATACTCAGTGATGTCATTGGAGTTGATGGACTCGCTTATCTTCCAAGCCTTCCGCTGTTATCGTTATTAGATGGCCTTAAGCCATATTTATTGTAATAAGATGTCTTTTGAGACATTCGATGTAATAAGTGTGTGATTGCTATTCTGTTATAAATCCTTCAAGTACTATGCGTGTCAGCATTACTATTCCAGGGATGACACTGATGCACAGAGATCAGACTGGTTGAGGTCTGGTCGCTACAAGATCGCATGTAACCCTAACCCTAATGTTGTCTATATAAACCAAGGGCATTTAGTCTTTAGGGTGAGAGCAACATCCATCACCCCATCAACCTAGGGTTTAGCTCACCTGATCTTGTCGTAGATCGACCCTGTAACCTTATCATACACATCAAATACAATCAAAGAGCACGTAGGGTTTTAGCTCTACAATAGGGCCCGAACCTTTGTAAACACCATGTTCTTCGTCCCTTGTTCCCCATTGATCCTAGATCCACAGCTCGGGACCCCCTACTCGAGATCCGCCAGTTTTCACACTGACACCCCTCTCCTCTATCAAGGTAAATGATGAAAACATAATTTTTGATGTTGAATGCAGCCTAGCATGTCTACCATATATATCTTTTTACGATATAATTGAGAAACAATGAAGTAACTGATACCAACATGATAATATCCATGAATACAATAGCATAATCATTACCTTTTCAAAATATACGAGGCTTAAGGAATGTTATCCCTGCTCATTAAATTATGTAAGCATGGCATGACTCCGTCTTCCTCACATACAAATCAAGAGCACCTTAGTGTCAAGCCATTGGATCATACTTTTTCACGCGCTTCAGCATTTTTAGCTCCACTCAGTACATGAGAGTGAGTCATATGGATTTAGCACTATGAGTGTAATAGAATATGGTGGTAGGATATAAGGGAAGACAAAAGTGGAGATAGTTTTGCAGCAACTAGGCGGATCGATAGGCAATGGAGAGGCCTTTCAATTGATATCAATGCGAGGAGCAGTGATTGCCATGCAATAGATGCACTAGAGCTATAAGTGTATGAAATCTCAACTGAAACTAAGTGGGTGTGCATCCAACTGCTTGCTCATGAAGACCTCGGGCATTTTGAGGACACATCAAGAGACTGTCTATATGAAGAACATGGTCTAGCGTAACATAAGCAGGAGACTCTCTAAGTGAAGCACGAGTGTGGTAAAAGGATAGTATCACTTCCCCTTCTCTCTTTTTCTCTCATTTTTTTGTTGGGCTCTTTTTGGCCTTTTTTTAAGTCAGGAACTTCACCCACATTCTTTGGAGGACTCATTAGTCTCCATCCTTCCTTACCTCACTCAGACAATGTTCTAATAACGATGATCATCACAGTTTTATTTACTTACAACTCGATAAAGTTAAACAATATGACTCGATATGAATGCTCTGGCAGTGTACCAGGATGTGCAATGACCTAGCGTAACATGTATAACAATGATGAACCGTGGCCTTCCAACAAATATCATGTCAGCTATATATTATCGTCAAGAGCAATATGACGATGAACACACATGTCATGTGACGGAACAGTGGAAGTTGCATGGCAATATATCTTGGAATGGCTATGGAAATGCCATGATAGGTAAGTATGGTGGCTGTTTTGAGGAAGGATATAATGAGGCTTATGTGTGATAGAGCGTACCATATCACGGGGTTTGGAATCACTGACGAAGTTTTCATGAACTCTAGAGGTGAGAAAGGGCAATGCATGGTACTGGAGAGGCTAGTAATATGTGAATAGGTGGGAGTGCTCTATTAGTCCATGAACTCACATTAGTCATAAATAACTCATATACTTATTGTGAAAGTTCTATTAGCCCTTGTAACATCCCAAATTTTCAATTTGGAATGTTATACATAGGTCATCATATGCATATCATATTTTATTCGCATTTTGATTTTGATCCTAGAAATTCTAAGCAACTTAAGGACCCATGGAGAGAGTTTGGGATTCCATTCATTTTCATATTTGAATTTTCTCAAATTTGAAAAAAAACGATCACTTTGGTTTTAATTATTTTTTCTCTCCGAAAATATTTCCAATATAAAAAAATAAAAGAGATGAGATAATATGACTTCTCCAAAGTAAAAGAAATATTGGAGGAAAAATATTTAAATCAAATAAATACTTTAATTGGATTTTTATTGCTATTTTATTTGAATTAGAAAAATATGCATTTTTCAAAATTACATTTTTAGGCCAGAAAAATGTTCACTTCGTTCTAAATATTTTATTTGGACTGTGAAAATTGTTTTTGGCATTTTAGAATTTTTTTTAATATTTATTTAGGATTTTTGTTTCGGCAGAATTTTATTTAAAAAAAAGAGAGAGCCAGGCCGGCCCCGCCAGAGGCCGAGCCAGCCCAGCCGCCGCCTCCGAGCGCCTCGCGCTCACGCGTCTGAGTGTGCCGCGGCCCAGCTCGCGCCCCGGTCGCCCCCGACCCCGAGCCGAAGTCCTGCCGCCGCACGGCATCGCCGGCAAGCCGTCACCGCCCCGGACTCCCTTGCCCCTCCCGCAAGCACCCCCCCGGCAACTTAAATACCAGAACCCGAGCCCCCTCTCCACCTCGTCCCGTGCCTGGCCAAGCCGCCCCGCCGCCTGCAGCCGCCACCGAGCCGCGCCGCGCCGCAAACCGCCGTCGCCTCACTCCGCCGTAGCCCCGCCGCCGTTGACCGAAGCCGCCACCGGTTTTTTCGGTTTAGGTAAAAAACCGTTCGGTTTTATTTTAAAAACCCTAGATCGGTTTTTTATTTATTAGATCGGTTCGGTTTTCTCGGTTTAGCTTTTTCCGCGAACGGTCGTTCGTTAGTGTGTTTTAACGAACTTTTTCATTTGTTCGTCTCTATCAACGGACGTTCGTCCGATAGATTTTTCTTTTTCCATCTATTTTCGGCCAGGGACCTATCCGCGATTATTTTTGTCGCAGATTAGCCCCTGATCTTCAAACCCTCGCAACTTTTTAACCGTTCGTCCAAATCTAGTGAAACCAACACCAAAATCTTCATCTCGAACCCCTCTTTCTGCTTAATCAAATTGAAGATGAGTTTGACAATTTAAAATTTGGTGTCAAGCAGATTTGAATTAGAAGTTCTTTTGATCGTAGTTTCTCTTTCGTAGCTCCGATTCGATTGATTCTTTTCGCAAATCGAATCTCTTCAGTTGAACTTTCAGATTGGATCTTCTTATTTGAGTTTTACCCTTGCATCTACGCTTGAGTGCTTATGTATGCTATTGTTTGTTTGCGATAGAATTCCCGGAGTGTGAAGCATGCTACGACGAGTCTCTAGGGTTTGCGGATCGTCAGCAAGGCAAGTAACACATTGATCATACCCCTTTATTACCCAGTTTTTATGCATTAGTTCCAATCCTCCAACATTGCATGAGTAGGATGTGATTAACATGTGGGTATTGGGAAGTAGATGATGAGGTAGAACCTATTGCCTTTTTGTTATCAATCCCTGGGGAGTTAGCTCTAAGTTATGCTTATATTGCCATGCTATGCCCGTAGACGTGGATTGGTTTTGATTGTATCCAAGATAGATGTGAGATTGTTAATTAATGGTTAACTTAAGGTGGCTACTTAAATACACATCTGGGTGGATCGGTTGCGGGCACTTGGAGAATCCAGCGTTGTCCTAGGATATCCCGGAGTACCCGTGTGATCATCCTATGGTTCGCCACCTAGGATCAAAGGGATCATAAGATCATTCATGCTAGCAAGTTGTGTGTGCAGCCACAATCTATTATGTGCTCTAGCATACTTGAGTATGTTGCATGACCTCTTTCAGTGGTGGGATAGCAGATGTAGGGGAAAGTAGGTGTAACTGTCCACCCAGAGTAAAGAGTTAGTCCTTCTGAAAGACTATGTCTCGGTCATCCGTTTCTGAAACACCATGTAGTGCGAGAAATCTAGCGAAGGAGATCAAGTCTTCTGGGGAAAAGTGCACAAACCTCTGCAGATGTACAGACTAATCATGGTTAGCCGTGTCCCCAGTTATGGACATCTTGAGTATCTGGTTCTTGGATTATCATGTTGATCTCATCACTCTAAATTAATTTGTTGGGTTATTAATACTGCTTAATCGGGTTTGAGTTGGAGGAAACTTCTCAATGTTTAACAACTGCCATGATAGTTAAACAAAATATATTCCGTTACTGTAGGAAAAAATTTGCTTTTCGCAAAACATTATAACCATAGAGCCTCCACCAGCCATATATGCATGTAGTGATAGCATTTATTCTGTTCATTGCTCTGCTGTGTTATATTGCCAGCATATTCCATGTGCTGACCCATTTCGGGCTGCAACATATCATGTTGCAGACTTTTAAGACGAAGAGTAAGGTGCGCTAGGTCGTTGTCGTGCACTCAGCTATGCCATTGGAGTTGATGGACTCACTTTATCTTCCAAGCCTTCCATTGTTATCTTATTTAGATGGCCTTAAGCCATATTTATTGTAATGAGTTCTCTTTTGAGACATTCAATGTAATAAGTGTGTGATTGCACTCTGTTATAAATCCTTCAAGTACTGTGTGTGCCAGCTTTACCGATCCAGGGATGACACTTAAGCATAGAGATTTGACCGTTTGAGGTCGGATCGCTACAGCCCTTGAGGCAAAGGACTACTCTTATGCCTTGAGGGAGGAGGTTAGTAGGAGTTAACAATCGCGCGCCCCCGACTCAAACAACACGAAGGATTTCAAGAAGGAACACAAATGCTCCAACATTCCTGTCATGCCATGACCGACACTTAAATGGGTAGTTAATAATAAGCTTTAATATCAATATTACTACTAAGAAATGCTTATGAGTTAATACTCTTTCTTATTACGACATCAATATAATTAAATCACATGTTTCATATTTAGTGATCTACATGACAGTTTTTACTATATCACTCTTATATACTTATCATTCTTGAACTAGTCTTATAACCCGTGCATATTACCACTTCCTATTTAAGACTCTAAAAAAGATTTAAGTGAGGCATGTGATGAGGACATCAACACCATTGTTACACCCACAACCCCTGCTGCTATACATACTGGACCAATTACTAGAGCTCGCGCATGCCAATTGAATTATCAGGTACTTTCATTTCTTGGTAACGATTCTAATGTTAATGAGAATATGATGCTGCCTAAATTGGGTACATTTGTTTTTCTTACAAATGAAGGGCCTAGCCTAGACAAGAAAGATGAACCTTGGAGCAAGTTCAAGCATGGAGATGATGGCATGCGCAAGGGGATCAAGAACGGAGTTACAAGTGATGATTTCATGACTTTGAAGCCACCATAAGGAGTGCATGAAGCCTTGGACGAAATATACAAGATGCCACTTCATAAATTTTGTCCAGAGGCTATTCTAGGTGTTGCATCACCTTATTATTGGGCCAGGCCCATGTATTTTCGAAATACTTAAGTATAGGTTGTTTTTAGAGTCTGTATGTGTGGGGAAACAAGAGTTAGGGTTGGTTTCGTACCCCTCCTCCAAGGGCCACGAAATTCCCCCCTCTTCCTCCATATATACAGCCCTTAGGGCGTCGTTTAGACTTTGGGTTTTGTGTAGATTAAAAGTTCGCCATAGCTGCAACTTCGCGTACTTCGTTTGTGTCCAACAACCAGACCAAGACGTCACATAACCCCACCTTCATTAATAAAGCTTTCCTCTTTAATTCGCAATATCCAGATTGCAATCTCAGTTTCTTGCTTTTTCTTAGTTTGCTCGCGGGAAATAGACCCTTGTGGTCAGGTTGATCGTGCTCCGGTGTGGTCAATAACCCTTGGAATTTGGTTTAGCGATTGCTAAGGCGCGACGTCTTCGCACGTTCGTAGTCGGATCGTCAAAGTCGACTCCCACAGAAAACTGTATCTATCTCATTGAAACATCAGGACACCTTCGCCTCTATCAAGTGGTATCAGATTTCCAGGCTGCACGGTGAGATTTTACAGTTTTTTGTAGTTTAGATCGAGTCTATTCTTCATACCTACAGTCCACGAAAAAACCAAAAAAAATTAGGGTTATTTCATTATATTCGAACCAATCTAAGTCTTTGCATAATTTTTTTAGGGTTTTGCATTGTTGAATTTGCGGTTGCATCATCGTGTCTAGTTGTTGGTATTAGTGTCTAGTCCTTTAGAGTTTTGAGTTCTGTTCACAAGTTGTCACGCCGCCGCCGCACCATTGTCATCACCGCTACCACATACCACCATCGTCATCACCGCTGCTATATACCACCATCGTCATCACCGCTGCCATATACCACCATCGTCTTCACCGTTGCCATATACCACCATCGTCATCACCGCTGCCTTTACCACATATCCACCGCCATCACGATAGTCCGAGTTCCACCGGCCGACATATATCTGCCACAAGTCTGAGTATCCACCAGAATCATCTCCGCCACCAGTCCTAGTCCGAGTCCAGTATTTATTGCTTTGTTTTGGATATCCAGATCACGCCATACTCCGAGTCATGACAGAGTCGGACTCCCCAACTTCCGTGCTACCTGTAGTAGAAAAATAGTTCCAGTTTCAAAAAAAAAACTAAGTCTGGAAAATTCTAGCTAGGCAGGTTTTAGACCATTTGTAGACTTTTTTGGAAAAAATTGTTGCGGAGGAAAAAAAAGGAAAAAAAGTGCAAAAAAGTGAAAAAAGAAATAAAAAAAATCAGAGCGTGCTCCTCCCTTGTTTACATGCAGCGCCGTGATTTTGTTAGTGTTCTAGGCTCGCGTCTCTAGCACGGTCTAGCCTAGGGCCAGCACATACCGTCGTTGAGCGTTTATTCAACTTTGCATCTCTGAATTGATTATTGCTGACCCTTTTTGCTACCATATTATAAGCCTTACCAACTCCACATACATCTATGTCGTGCATTTGACTCTCCCTTGTAATCACTCTATCCAAGCTTTGAGAGTTTTGACTACAACGATTGCCGATCACCACCTGCTACTGGGTAAGAACTGGTAAGAATTGGAGATTTGGTTGACGGATTTGTGACACCCACCACCACCTTTTGTTAGTAGTGCGTCGGATCATATTCTTGTGTGTTTCTGTTGCCGCTAACCATGGCAGGATCACAAGCCGACGAGACTGACTGGGAGAACATGACGAATAGGGAGTTGCATGATAAATTTCAGCAAATGATGAGTGGACATGTGCAAAATATGCTAAACAGATTTGAAGAGCCCATGGAGAAGATAGATGGCATGGAGAAGACGTTCGAAACAAAGCTCGATAACAAGTTTAATGAATTGCTCGCGTGTCTTCCACCACCACCACTGGCTGCACCTAACGCACCTCTACAACAACAACAACAACAACAACAACAACAACAACAACAACAACGACAACAACAACAACAACGACGACGACTATCTCCACATCGTGAAATAGCCCTCCGCTGAGCGAGCCGTGTCCCTCTTGTGCCTGGCCAAACTGTTGGCGCGGCTGTTGATTCTTCTGTGGCTCCTGTTGCTGATGCGGAGGAGGAGGATTGTGTGGGAGATTACGAGGATGAGGTTGATCAAAATTAGAACTACGTGCAACCACCAGCACCACAACCACCAGGTCGTCCACATGCAAATAATGGCAATGGTAGGGCTCCCCCTCAGGTACGAGATCATGACCATCTCCCTAAAGGGTCGATATGTTCCTGATATATATCTTACTTGGGAGTTAGAAACTGAACAACGATTTACATGTTTACAATATCCTGAGGAGAGACGTGTTCCTGCTGCTGTTTGTGCTTTCACTAGCTTTGCATGTGTCTGGAGGTCTGAACATTGTAGATTATATCCTATTCCAGCTACTGGGGCTGCTTTGAAAACTGCTATGCGTACTCGTTGGGTTCCACCATATTATCAACGTGAATTACTTCAAAAATTACAGCGTTTAAGACAAGGAAAAAATTATGTAGAAGAATATTATCAGGAATTACAAAACTCGCATGATTATATGTGGTATTGTTGAGGAGAATGAAGCTATGCTTGCACATTTTATGGGTGGACTCAATAGAGAGATTCAGACAATTCTAGAGTATAAGGAGTATACTAATATCACTCGTTTATTCCATCTTGCTTGTAAAGCTTAACGTGAAGTGCAGGATCGACAGGCATTGGCGCGAACTAAATTTTCTGCAGGTCGACCCTCATCATGGATACCACGTGCATCCTCTACTTCTACTGCACCAGCCCCTCCATTAGGTGCCACCTCCAGCCGTGATACAAGAAAGTAGGCACAACCACAACTATCTGCCAAGAGCACACCTGCCGGGCCTGCGCAGAGCTCTTCTTCTTCCATGGCATCAACAGGGCACACAAGTGCTATTATTTGTCGTCGTTGTAAGGGAAGAGGACATTTTGCGAGAGAATGCAAATCTCAGCGTGTGATGATTGCTACTGAGGATGGTTGGTATGAGTCCGCTAGTGACTATGATGAGGAGACTTTGGCTCTTATTACACGTGAAGAACACGGTGGAGATGATTCTGATCATGAGACGCAATACATGGCTCCTGAAGATGCTGACAGGTATGAATGTTTAGTTGCTCAACGTGTTTTGAGTGTGCAGGTCACACAAGTTGAGCAAAATCAGAGGCATAATTTGTTCCATACAAAGGGAGTTGTGAAGGAACGTCCTGTTCACGTCATCATAGATGGAGGGAGCTGCAACAACTTGGCTAGCATGGAGATGGTGGAGAACCTATCTCTCACCACAAGACCACATCCACATCCTTACTGCATCCAATGGTTCAACAACAGCGGCAAGGTTAAGGTAACACATACTGTTCGTGTGCATTTTAGTATCTCTACATATGCTGATTATGTTGATTGTGATGTGGTACCCATGCAAGCATGTTCCTTATTACTTGGTAGACCATGGCAATTTGATAAAAATTATGTACACCATGGTAGAAATAATCAGTATACTCTTGTTCATAAGGATAGCCATACTACTTTGATTCCTATGACTCCTGAATCCATTTTGAAAGATGGTATCAATAGAGCTAATAAAGCAAAACAGGAGAAAAATAAGAGTGAAAATCAGATAAAAGTATTTGAGAACCAAATGAAACCTAATAATCAACCATCTAGTGTTGCTTCTGAAATTAAATTAAAAAGTGCATGTTTACTTGCCACAAAATCTGATATCGATGAGCTAGATTTCAGCAAATCTATTTGCCATGCTTTTGTGTGCAAAGAGGCATTATATTCATTCGAGGACGTGCTTTCCTCTTTGCCCCTGCTGTCACTAACATTTTGCAGGAGTTCGCTGACGTCTTCCCACAAGACGTGCCACCGGGATTACCACCTATTCGAGGGATTGAGCATCAAATTGACTTAATTCCCGGTGCATCGCTACCCAACCGTGCACCATACCGTACCAATCTAGAGGAGACGAAGGAGATTATGCATCAAGTACAGGAGCTTCTTGACAAAGGTTACATACGCGAATCTCTTAGTCCTTGTGTTGTTCCTATTATACTAGTGCCTAAAAAGGATGGTACATCGCGTATGTGTGTTGATTGTAGAGGCATTAAGAATATTACTATTCGTTATCGTCATCCTATTCCTTGGCTAGATGATATGCTTGATGAATTGAGTGGCTCTACAATTTTCTCCAAAGTTGATTTGCATAGTGGATACCATCAAATTCGTATGAAATTGGGAGATGAATGGAAAACAGCATTTAAAACTAAGTTTGGTTTATATGAGTGGTTAGTCATGCCTTTTGGGTTAACTAGTGCACCTAGTAATTTCATGAGACTAATGAACGAAGTTTTACGTGCTTTCATTGGATGATTTGTGGTAGTCTATTCTGATGATATATTGATTTATAGTTAATCTTTGGAGGAACATTTGGAACATTTACGTGATGTTTTTATTTCTCTACGTGATGCACGTTTGTTTGGTAACCTTGGAAAGTGCACCTTTTGCATCGACCGAGTATCTTTTCTTGGCTATGTTGTTACTCCACAGGGAATTGAAGTTGATAAAGCCAAGATTGAAGCTATTGAGAGTTGGCCGCAGCCCAAAACGGTCACACAATTGAGGAATTTCCCTGGCCTCGCTGGTTTCTATAGGCGTTTTGTGAGAGATTTCAGCACCATTGTTGCACCGCTCAACGAGCTTACAAAGAAGGATGTGCCTTTTGTTTGGGGTGCCGCACAGGAAGAAGCCTTTACCGCATTGAAAGATAAGTTGACACATGCTCCTTTACTCCAACTTCCTGATTTTAATAAGACTTTTGAGCTTGAATGTGATGCTAGTGGAATTGGATTAGGAGTGGGCCTAGTCTGAACTATTCTACTTATGATAAAGAATTATATGCTCTTATTCGGACCTTAGAAACATGGCAACACTATTTATGGCCCAAGGAATTTCTTATACATTCTGATCATGAATCTTTGAAACACATTAAAAGTCATGCAAAACTGAACCGTAGACATGCTAAGTGGGTTGAATTCATTGATACTTTCCCTTATGTCATTAAAAACAAGAAGGGTAAAGAAAATGTTATTGCTGATGCATTGTCTTGTCGTTATACTATGCTTTCACAACTTGACTTTAAAATATTTTGTTTGGAGACCATCAAAGATCAATATGTGCATGATGCTGAATTTAAAATTGTATTGCAGAATTGTAAGGAAGGGAGAACTTGGAACAAGTTCGTTCTTCATGATGGATTTGTGTTTCGTGCTAACAAGTTATGCATTCCAGCTAGCTCTGTTCGTCTTTCGTTGTTGCAGGAGGCGCATGGAGGAGAATTAATGGGACACTTTGGCATTAAGAAGACGGAGGATGTACTTGCTACACATTTCTTTTGGCCAAAGATGAGACGGGATGTTGAGCGTTTTTTTGCTCGCTGCACTACATGTCAAAAAGCTAAGTCATGAGTCAATCCTCATGGTTTATATATGCCTTTGCATGTACCTAGTGTTCCTTGGGAGGATATATCTATGGACTTTGTTTTGGGTTTACCTCGAACAAAGAAGGGGAGGGATAGCATATTTTTTTCATGGATAGGTTCTCGAAAATGGCACACTTTATACCATGTCATAAAAGCGATGATGCTGTTAATGTTGCTGATTTGTTCTTTCGTGAAATTATTCGCTTGCATGGTGTGCCAAATACTATTGTTTCAGCTCGTGATACTAAATTTCTTAGCCACTTTTGGAGATGTTTATGGGCTAAGTTGGGGACTAAACTGCTTTTTAGTACTACTTGTCACCCCCAAACTGATGGACAAACTGAAGTAGTCAATAGAACATTGTGTACTATGATTAGGGATGTTTTGAAGAATAATAAGAAAATCTGGGAAGAATGCTTGCCTCATATTGAATTTTCTTATAATCGTTCATTGCATTCTACTACTAAGATGTGCCCTTTTGAAATTGTGTATGGTTTCCTACCTCATGCACCTATTAATTTGTTGCCACTTCCATCTTCGGAGAAGGTTAATTTTGATGATAAAGAACTTGCTGAATTGATTTTAAAAATGCATGAGTTAACTAAGGAAAACATTGAGCATATGAATGCTAAATATAAAACATCTTGGAGATACGGGTAGAACAGATGTTGTCTTTGAACTTGGAGATCTTGTTTGGTTACATTTGCGTAAGGACAGATTTCCTAATTTGTGCAAATCAAAGCAAATGCCACTTGCTCATGGTCCTTTTAAGGTGTTAGAGAAAATAAATGATAATGCATATAAACTTGAGCTGCCTGCAGATTTTGGGGTTAGTCCCACTTTTAACATTGTAGATTTGAAGCATTATTTGGGTGAGGAAGATGAACTTTCGTCGAGGACGACTTCATTTGAAGAAGGGGAGGATGATGAGGACATCAATACCATTGTTACACCCAAAGCCCCTGCTGCTATACATACTGGACCAATTACTAGAGCTCACGCACGCCAATTGAATTATCACGCCAATTGAATTATTAGGTACTTTCGTTTCTTGGTAACGATTCTAATGTTCATGAGAATATGATGCTGCCTACATTGGGTACATTTGTTTTGCTTACAAATGAAGGGCCTAGCTTGGACAAGAAAGATGAACCTTGGAGCAAGTTCAAGCATGGAGATGATGGCATGCACAAGCGGATCAAGAACGGAGTTACAAGTGATGATTTCAGGACTTTGAAGCCACCATAAGGAGTGCATGAAGCCTTGGACGAAATATACAAGATGCCACTTCATAAATTTTGTCCAGAGGCTATTCTAAGTGCTGCGTCACCTTATTATTGGGCCAGGCCCATGTATTTTCGAAATACATAAGTATAGGCTGTTTTTAGAGTCCGTATGTGTGGGGAAACAAGACTTAGATTTTGTTTCGGACCCCTTCTCCAAGGGCCACGAAATTCCCCCCTCTTCCTCCATATATACAGCCCTTAGGGCGTCATTTAGACTTTGGGTTTTGTTTAGATTAAAAGTTCGCCATAGCTGCAACTTCACGTACTTCGTTTGTGTCCAATGACCAGACCAAGGCGTCACAGAGCCCCACCTTCATTAATAAAGCTTTCCTCTTTAATTCGAAATATCCAGATTGCAATCTCAGTTTCTTGCTTGTTCTTCCTTTGCTCGTAGGAAATAGACCCTCGTGGTCAGGTTGATCGTGCTCCGGCGTGGTCAATAACCCTTAGAAGTTGGTTTAGCGATTGCTAAGGCGCACGTCCTTGCACGTTCGTAGTCGGATCATCAAAGTCGACTCCCACAGAAAACGATATCTATCTCATCGAAACATCGGGACACCTTCACCTCTATCAGCATGAGAGTGGCAATCATTTCTATAAGATATATAACCACTGTCATGCTCTAAAGATATAAGTGAAGCACATGAGCAACTACATACCTCAAAAGATATAAGCGAAGCACATAGAGTATTCTAGCAAATCATGATGAATGTGTGTCTCTCTCAAAATGTGTGTCTAGCAAACAATGCTTGTGGCAAACTAACAAGCAAACAAAATAAACTATGATACAAGATACTCCAAGTAAAACTCATATCATGTGATGAATAAAAATATAGCTCTGATTAAACATACCGATGGATTGTGGACGAAAGAGGGGATGCCATCTATCACGCCCTCGATGCGGCTATAGCTCCTACGTGTCGAGGCACGACTTAGAGACATAACCGCATTGAAAGCAATGTCGCAAGTTAGGCAATCTTCACAACATCCCATGTAATATAGATAATAAAAGGGAAGATACATAGTTGGCTTACACTCTCCACGTCAATCAAGGTACATAAATAACATAACATCATCCAAACACTCATGGCTCGACTACGGCGCCAAAATAGAAGAACAACCCAACATGCGACATGGTCCCGATCGCCCCAACTGGGCACCACTACTGATCATCAGGGAAAGACACGTAGTATCGTTGAGAGTCCTCGTCGAACTCCCACTTGAGCTCAAGCGCGTCATCTGGAGCGGAATCATCAGGCCCTGCATCTGGTTTGGAAGTAATCTGTGAGCCACAGGGACTCAGCAATCTTGCACCCACGCGATCAAGACTATTTAAGCTTAATAGGTAAGGCAAGGGAAAAATGTGGAGCTGCAGCAAGTGACTAGCATATATGGTGGCTATCCTGTTCGCAAAAGTGAGCGAGAAGAGGAGGCAAAGCGCGAACGAGTAACTAGAGGACAACCTGCGCAAGCATTACTCCAATACCGTGTTCACTTCCTGGACTCCGCCGAGAAGAGACCATCACGGCAACTCACACAGTTGATTCATTTTAATTAAGTTAAGGTTCAAGTTATCTACAACCGGACATTAACAAATTCCCATTTGCCCATAACCGCGGGCACGGCTTTCGAAAGTTCAAATCCCTGCAGGGGAGTCCCAACTTAGCCCATGACAAGCTCTCACGGTCAACGAAGGAATAGACCTCCTCCCGAGACATTCCGATCAGACTCGGCATCCCGGTTCTACAAGACAACTCCGACAATGGTAAAACAAGTACTGCAACACCACCCTTTGTACCGACAAATCCCGATAGGAGCTGCACATATCTCGTTCTCAGGGCACACCGGATAAGCTAAGCCGTACGGGAGCCAACGTAACCCAAGTTGCCAAGGGACGGCCCCGCACGGTGCTCTAGGTTGGACCAACGCTCAGAGGAGCACTGGCCCGGGGGTTTAAAATAAGATGACCCTTGAGTCCGTGAAACCCAAGGGAAAAGGCTAGGTGGCAAATGGTAAAACCAAGGTTGGGCATTGCTGGAGGAGTTTTATTCAAGGTGGACTGTCAAGGGGTTCCCATTATAACCCAACCACGTAAGGAACGCAAAATCAGGGAACATAACACCGATATGACGGAAACTAGGGCGGCAAGAGTGGAACAAAAAACTAGGCGAGAGGCCGAGCCTTCCACCCTTTACCAAGTATATAGATGCATTAAGATAACAAGATAATATAATGATATCCCAACAAGTAAATAATGTTCCAACAAGGAACGGTCTCCAATCTTCACCTGCAACTAGCAACGCTATAAGAGGGGCTGAGCAAAGTGGTAACATAGCCAATCAACGGTTTGCTAGGACATGGTGGGTTAGAGGTTTGACATGGCAATTTGGGAGGCATGATAAGCAAGTGGTAGGCATCGTAGCATAGGCATAGCAAAAGGGCGAGCATCTAGCAAAGCAAAGATAGTAGTGATTTCGAGGGTATGATCATCTTGCCTGCAAAGTTGTCAGAGTTGACTGGATCCTCGAAAGCAAACTCAACGGGCTCCTCGTTAGCGAACTCGTCTCCCGGCTCTACCCAAACAAGACAAACAAGCAACAAGGACACAATAAACCACGTGCAAAGCTCAAACAACATGATGCAAACATGGTATGCTATGCGGGATGCGATATGTGATGCATATACAAGATTTGACAAGGAGTGAATGAACCTGGACTCAAGATGGAAATCCAAGTGTGCCACTGGAAAGATGAGATGAAATCGCTTGAAAACGATATAAAGATCACCGGAATCGGAGTTACGGTTTGGAAATGGCGAGCAATTCAAATGTGACACCGGTCTGCGATTTACAGCAAGTAGTCATCTAAAAGCAACAAGATGAACATGCTACGGCACCCAAACATGACAACAAAATACATGGCAGGGATCCATTCATGATGCTTAACAAAATACTAGCATTGAGCTACGGCAATTCATCAATTAACAGGTTCAAACAAGCATGGCAAAAATGCATTTGGTAAACAGATTTCAGACTTAGTGAAATTAACACTTGTCTGGAATTTCAGATCAGATAGCACTCTACGGAGCATGAAAACACTATGCTACAGGACCTGAACAAGGCAAAGTAAAGCATGTAATGGAGCTACACAAAGAGCTTAACAAAAGTCCCTTAGTTACCTTGAGCTAAAAGGGATCATAAAATACATTTGCAAGCATGTGAACATGGCAAAAACATAATGAGTTCTCAGACTTAGTGAAAACTGGAGCATGCTGAAAACATATATCAAGTAGGCATGTTTACGAGCTCGATGCACTCACTACAGAGCATGTCATGACAGTCTAAGCATACACCCATAAAGAATACACAAAATACAAGCTAGACATGGCAAGAACAAAAACATAGCATGCACGGATCAACTACAACATCCTCGGCAAAATCGCTAACAATAGACAATCTGCCCAGACTCACGAAATGACAAAATTAGAGCTCGATTGACTCAAGCTAGTGTGCTCCATAATTGCAAACAAAGACATGGATGGATAGAGCACTACAAGATTAACAAAACATCCTTACTGATCATCCTCAAAAGAGGCACGGATCACTAGGAAACAACATGAACATATGGCATAATGAGATAAACAGATCAAGGACTTAGTGGAAATGCTAAGTCCCTGAAATCAGCATAACGAATGCTCCACTTTGCAAGCTTGTGCTAGTCACCACACACATCACAAAAACACATGGGTTGCACCTCTGGATAGATGGCAAAACGTATAACAAAACACATGTAGAGCTCATGGGCATATCATGCACACAATAATTATGGCAAAAATGACAAATATCTAATTGGAGCAGCAGATCTGACAATTATCTCAAATAGCATTCTTCTAACAGCATTTCGGGCATCAATATGAACTCAAATGAAAATGATGCAATGAGATGAAATGATGTGCTCTCTGAGATGAACATTTTGATATGCTATATGCCCAAAACGGAGCTACGGATGCAAAGTTACGATGCGATGAACAATGCCAAATAAATTAGGGTTTTGGGCAAAAGTCAACCGATGCAATTTCTCAGATCTAGATCCAGCCGGGCGCGGACTTCGAGGCTCGCCGGAACTGTTCACCGGCGACGGGGGCGCGGTGGCCGGAGCTGCCGGAGTCGTCGGATTAGCTCACCGGAGCCGTATCCGGGCGAGGGGAGGCGAGGACGAGGCGGCGGCGGGTCGGTGAGGCCTCGGGGAGACGGCGGCCGGTGGCGTCGGGGTGCTGCAGGGCGGCGGTGCCTCGCCGGTGTGGCAAGGCCAGCAATGGCGTGCGGTGGCGCCGGGCACCGAGCGCGGGGACGGAGGAGGGCGCGGGGCGGCGCGGTCGATGGGCCCGGGAGGGCCTCCCGCGGGCCTGGCGGGCCCCGAGCGGCGGCGGCGATGTGGGGCTCGCGGGAGCTGACGTGGCGGCGGTGGGTGGATCCGGACGTGTCCGGCCGGACAAAAAAATGTCCGCCGGCGCGAGAGGTGGACGGTTCTAGGGTTTCGTCCGTGAATTTTGAGGAGGGGGTCTATATATAGAGGTAGAGGGAGCTAGGAGTGTCCAAATGAGGTGCGGTTTTCGGCCATGCAATCGTGATCGAACGCTCTAGATGATGGAGAAGGTTTTGGTGGGTTTTGGGCCAAATTGTAAGGGTGTTGGGCTGCAACACACACGAGGCCTTCTCGGTCCCTCGGTTAACCGTTGGAGCATCAAACGAAGTCCAAATGGTACGAAACTTGACAGGCGGTCTACCGGTAGTAAACCAAGGCCGCTTGGCAAGTCTCGCTCCAATCCGGAAATGTTCAATCCCCAGACACGAAAGAAAGGTAGAAATGACCACCGGAGGAGAACGAAGCGCCGGAATGCAAAACAGACAACGGGGAAAATGCTCGAATGCATGAGATGAACACGTATGCAAATGCAATGCACATGATGACATGATATGAGATGCATGACAACGATAACAACACACGGAGACAAAAACCTGAACCCGAGAAAATAAAATAACTTAACGTCGGAAACGACAAGAGTTGGATTACATAAAGGGAAAATCATATCCGGGGTGTTACAACACTCCACCACTATGAAAGGATCTCGTCCCGAGATCTAGGACTGAAAGAACGCCGGGTATTCAGAACGGAGGTGATCCTCACGTTCCCAGGTAGCTTCACGGTCGGAATGGTGTGACCACTTGACTTTGAGGAATTTGATTGACTTGTTGCGAGTCTTGCGTTCAGTCTCTTCAAGAATAGCAACGGGGTGCTCACGATAAGAGAGATCATCTTGGAGCTCAATGTCCTCGAAGTTGACAGTGCGGTCAGGAGTGTTGAAGCACTTTCGGAGCTGAGAGACATGGAACACGTCATGAACATTTGCAAAGTTTGAAGGAAGCTCGAGTTGATAGGCGAGATCGCCTCTCTTGCCGACGATCTTGAAAGGTCCCACATATCTAGGGGCAAGCTTCCCTTTGATACCGAAGCGACGAGTACCTTTCATAGGAGAGACGCGGAGGTAAACATGATCTCCGATCTCGAAAGCCAAATCATGGTGCTTACTATCATAGTAGCTCTTCTGGCGGGATTGGGCTGCTTTGAGGTTATCTCGAATGACTTTGCACATTTCATCTGCCTCTGTGATTAAGTCATTTCCCAGAAGCTGACGTTCACCGGTTTCAGACCAATTGAGAGGGGTACGACACTTCCTGCCATACAGAATTTCAAATGGGGCCTTGCCCGAACTTGCTTGAAAACTGTTGTTGTAGGAGAATTTAGCATATGGAAGACAATCCTCCCACTTCATGCCGAAGGAGATCACACAAGCCCAGAGCATATCTTCAAGAATGTGGTTGACACGCTCGACTTGACCGATAGTTTGAGGATGGAAAGCTGTGCTGAAGCGGATGTTGGTGCCCATGGCCTTCTGAAAAGAATCCCAAAACTTGGAGGTAAAGATGCTGCCACGGTCTGAAGATATCACTTGAGAAATACCGTGCAGAGAGACAATTCGAGAGGTATAGAGTTCCGCCAATTGAGCTGCAGTGATTGACTCTTTGATAGGCAGAAAGTGAGCCACTTTAGTGAGTTTGTCGATGACCACGAATATGGCATCATTGCCACGCTTGGACTTTGGAAACCCAGTCACGAAGTCCATCTCAATGTGGTCAAACTTACATTCTAGAATGGCAAGAGGTTGGAGGAGACCCGCTGGCCTTTGGTGTTCTGCCTTCACTCTTTTGCAGACATCACACTCATTCACGAATTGAGCAATCTCGCGCTTCATTCGAGTCCACCAATAAGCCTGCTTGAGGTCCTGATACATCTTCGTGATCCCAGGGTGGATGGAGAGGAGGGAATTGTGAGCCTCGTTCATGATCACTTTACAAAGGTCACCTTTGGGCACAACAATATGATCCTCGAAGAAGAGAGTATCCTTGTCATCAAGGCGATAGCACTTGTACTTGGGTTGACTCTTGGCAATCCCAATCTTCACCTTTTTCACCATAGCATCAAGAAGCTGGGCTTGCTGAATCTGGTCTTCCAAGGTAGGAGAGATTTGAAGGTTGGCGAGGAAACCTTGAGGAACAACTTGCAGATTAAGTTTACGGAAAGCTTCACAAAGCTCGGGTTGATAAGGCTTGAGAATCAGACTGTTGCAATAAGCCTTCCCGCTCAAAGCGTCAGCAATCACATTGGCCTTGCCTAGAGTATACTCGATACTCGGATTATACTCTTGAATCATTTTGACCCATCGAGTCTGCCTGAGGTTGAGATTAGGCTAAGTGAAGATGTACTTGAGACTCTTGTGATCAATGAAGATGTCCACTTTTCTTCCCAATAAGAGATGTCTCCAAGTCAAAAGAGCATGCACAACTGCCGCCAACTCGAGATCAAGAGTGGGGTAGTTCTTCTCGTTGGGCTTCAACTGGTGAGAGGTATAAGCCACAACTTTCTTTTCTAGCATCAACACTGCGCCAAGACCTTGGAGAGAGGCATCGCAAAAGACCCCGTACGGCTTGGATTCATTAGGCGGAGTCAGAACTGGAGCGGTGACCAATTTCTCTTTCAAAGTGTGGAAAGCAATGTCACACTCCGGAGACCAAACGTACTTGACATGCTTCTGGAGAAGATTTGAGAGAGGCTTCACGATCTTAGAAAAGTTTTCAACAAATCTTCGACAATAGCTTGCGAGACCGAGGAAGCTACGGAGTTGCTTCACGTTCTGAGGTGGTTCCCAATTCACAATTGCAGACACCTTCTCAGGATTCACCACAATGCCCTTGGCAGAGATGATATGACCAAGATAAAGAACCTCATCGCGCCAAAATTCACACTTGGAGAACTTGGCGTAGAACTGGTGTTCCCTCAGCGTATCGAGTACCAAACGCAAGTGCTTGGCATGATCTTCCTTGTTCTTCGAAAAGACTAGGATGTCGTCGAGATAGACCAAAACGAAGTCATTGGTGTAGGCGTTGAAGATGAAGTTCATCATGTGAGAGAAAGTCGGAGGAGCGTTGACGAGGCCAAAATACATGACAGTGTATTCATATGAACCAAAGCTTGTCCTGAAAGCCGTCTTGGGAATATCTTGCTCACGGATTCGAATCTGATGATAACCCATACGGAGATCAAGCTTGGAGAATACTTGGGCACCTTTGAGTTGTTCGAACAGCTTGTTGATGTTGGGAATTGGGTATTTGTTCTTGATGGTCTTCTTGTTCAATGGACGATAGTCAACACAAAGTCGGTCCGTTCCATCCTTCTTCTTCACAAAAAGAACACCACAACCCCACGGAGAAGAATTAGGCTAGATGAGACCCATTCTCTCTTGAATATCGAGTTGCTTCTTCAGCTCCTTCAATTCTTCAGGTCCGAGCTTGTAAGGACGCTTGCACACTGGTTCCGTGCCGGGCTCAAGATCAATGATGAATTCAACTGGCCGGTGCGGAGGCATTCCTGGAAGCTCTCCTGGAAAGACGTCTTGATATTCGCAAATGACTGGAATTTGCGAGATAGCATCCAGTTCACCCTTCTCATTGAGAGAGAACAGACGGATGGTATCGTCATTCGCGGAAATACAATTACATCCTCAGACGAATGAGTCAATTGAATCTGCCTGGCTGCACAATCAAGTTGAGCCTTGTGCTTAGAAAGCCAATCCATCCCGAGAATAAGATCAATATCTGAGTTACCAAGAACCATTGGAGAAGCCAGAAACTTGAAATCACCCATCATGATAGAAACATCCGGGACTATTGAAGTAGCCCTCGTAGACCTAGACGGAGAAACCACTCCCATAGGTTTACCCAACATTTGCGAAACGAAGTCATGCTTGGAAACAAATGATCTTGACATGAAACAATGCGATGCACCAGTGTCAAAAAGAACTTTTGCGGGAAAAGAGTTAACTGGAAAGTTACCCATGATGACATCTGACGAGTCCTCTGCCTGAGCTGCATTCAGCAAGTTGACCTTGGCGTGCTTGGGGTTATGCTTGACCATAGCTGTACTTGCCGATCTCACAGGAGGAGGAGGAGGAAGACGCCTCTGATTGAAGCACTTGTTGGCATAGTGACCCTTCTGTTGGCACTTGTTGCATGTGACCTCTGAAAGTAGACGGTGGTACGGAGCACTCGATCTTGGAGCTTGAGACGGAGTCTTGTTCTAAAAGCCAGGGTTGGGTGGGTGGGAAGATCCACTGCCACCTTTGCTCTTCTGCTAATACGGCTGACGGAATGGAGGAGGAGGAAGCCAATACTTCTGCCGCTTGGCCACTTGAGTAGAGGAAGACAGAGTAGTGTCTTTGACTCACTTCTTGGAAGCATCACACCTCAGTTGAGCGGCCTCTTGGTTCAATGCCATGTTGTAGAACTCATCGTACCTCAAGGGCTCAAAGAGAACAAGAGCTAGCTGGATTTCTTCTCTGAGACCACCCCTGAACTGGTATATCATGCTCTTCTCATCAGGGACGTCCTGCTTAGCAAAGCGGGCAAGCTTCTGGAACAACTTGTTGTAGTCATAGACAGACAAAGAGCCTTGCTTCAGGTTGCGGAATTCCTCACGCTTGCTTTCAACCACGCTCTGAGGAATATGATGAGCCTTGAAGTCTTGACGGAATTCATCCCAGGTAATCACACGTCCACCTCTGGAATCCTTGTACTGCTGGAACCATTCTGCAGCTTGGTCTTTGAGTTGGAAGGAAGCGAACTTAACGAAGTCCTCAGGTTTGACGTTACTGTACTCAAAATGCATGCACAGATCCACGAGCCAATCGTCAGCATCAGTTGCCTCAACACAATTGCTGAAAGTCTTTGGCCCGTTAGCAAGGAACTGGTTGAGTGTAGCAAAGTGATTCTGATTGTTGCCTTGGTTGCCTTGGTTCGCTTGATTGCGCTCTTGAAGAATTTGCATGATCAACTGTGTGTTTGCATTGGTTGCGGCCATCACAGCTTGCCATGCCTCCGGAGGAGGTGCCGGTGGTGGCGGATCCTGGTTCTGATTCTGATTGGTGCTCTTAGCGGGAGCCATCCTGAAGAGGGTGACATCCATTAGCACAATGACAGATAAAATGAAGCCGAATCAAACGGGATGAAATTGCAACATATAGTCTTCATATCTGAACAAAATGAACGAATGCATTCCTCTTGAAATGGTCACATATCCATAAATTGAGAAGCCACTTAGAATTTAGGTAGAGGAATAAAACCACAAGGTACAGATCAAGAACGAATACGTGGTAAGAAATCCCAATCTCGAACCAAATATCCGTGCAGGAAGAACTAGAGCTACAAGCATTCCCACCTATGAAACTCCCGAACCTTTCCGGTTATGCAATCAGGTGTTGGGGATACAGGGGAAGCATAATATCTCACCCAAATCTAGCAAATCCTACATCCAGCTGTATCCATCCTTCAACACATAACCAAGAAAAACTTCAGAAACCATCTACCTCAACCTTCGAAAAGCATCCGTTATACAAGTTATGGCGATACTCCCGAACTCCCGCCCAGTACTAGGTGGCGTCGAGGTTATCTCACCAACGAACTGCATAAAAGAGATTTTCGATATCGGCGTACTAAACTCAGGTATTCCAGAATTGCAACGATAAAATTGTGACGACAACACCTCGGAGCTCAACTCCCCGGGGCACTGCCACAACCCCTAAAGACAGGAGGCACCAAGAACAATGTTCTCGTCACAAAACCATCAGAACGATTCCAAGATACCCGCGTGATCCTAAAAAAAATTTAGTGAAATTTGAGAAGAGAAGAGTCAAAACTCTACGTCAGGATGCGTTACCAGAGTGATGAGGAGACTGGGAAGTAAAAAGAATTCCTAAACTCTCCGATATATAATTCCTAAATGACTCAAAACATTTTCTTTCTAGACTCAAACTCGGCCGGTAAAAACGATCAAGCAATGGGGGCTCCTAAGGTCGGGGAAGGCTCTGATTACCAACTTGTCACGCCCTCGATGCGGCTATAGCTCCTACGTGTCGAGGCACGACTTAGAGACATAACCGCATTGAAAGGAATGTCGCAAGTTAGATTTGGTTTCGTACCCCTTCTCCAAGGGCCACGAAATTCCCCCCTCTTCCTCCATATATACAGCCCTTAGGGCGTCGTTTAGACTTTGGGTTTTGTTTAGATTAAAAGTTTGCCATAGCTGCAACTTCACGTACTTCGTTTGTGTCCAATGACCAGACCAAGGCGTCACAGAACCCCACCTTCATTAATAAAGCTTTCCTCTTTAATTCGAGATATCCAGATTGCAATCTCAGTTTCTTGCTTGTTCTTCCTTTGCTCGCAGGAAATAGACCCTCGTGGTCAGGTTGATCGTGCTCCGGCGTGGTCAATAACCCTCGGAAGTTGGTTTAGCGATTGCTAAGTCGCGACGTCTTTGCATGTTCGTAGTCAGATCATCAAAGTCGACTCCCACAGAAAACGATATCTATCTCATCGAAACATCGGGACACCTTCGCCTCTATCAGCATGAGAGTGGCAATCATTTCTATAAGATATATAACCACTGTCATGCTCTAAAGATATAAGTGAAGCACATGAGCAACTACATACCTCAAAAGATATAAGCGAAGCACATAGAGTATTCTAACAAATCATGATGAATGTGTGTCTCTCTCAAAAGGTGTGTCCAGCAAACAATGCTTCTGGCAAACTAACAAGCAAACAAAATAGACTATGATACAAGATACTCGAAGTAAAACTCATATCATGTGATGAATAAAAATATAGCTCGGATTAAACATACCGATGGACTGTGGATGAAAGAGGGGATGCCATCTGTCACGCCCTCGATGCGGCTATAGCTCCTACGTGTCGAGGCACGACTTAGAGACATAACCGCATTGAAAGCAATGTCGCAAGTTAGGCAATCTTCACAACATCCCATGTAATATAGATAATAAAAGGGAAGATACATAGTTGGCTTACACTCGCCACGTCAATCAAGGTACATAAATAACATAACATCATCCAAATACTCATGGCCCGACTACGGTGCCAAAATAGAGGAACAACCCAACATGCGACATGGTCCCGATCGCCCCAACTGGGCACCACTACTGATCATCAGGGAAAGACACGTAGTATCGTTGAGAGTCCTCGTCGAACTCCCGCTTGAGCTCAAGTGCGTCATCTGGAGCGGAATCATCAGGCCCTGCATCTGGTTTGGAAGTAATCTGTGAGCCACAGGGACTCAGCAATCTCGCACCCTCGCGATCAAGAGTATTTAAGCTTAATAGGTAAGGCAAGGGAAAATATGTGGAGCTGCAGCAAGCAACTAGCATATATGATGGCTATCCTGTTCGCAAAAGTGAGCGAGAAGAGGAGGCAAAGCGCGAACGAGTAACTAGAGGACAACCTATGCAAGCATTACTCCAATACCGTGTTCACTTCCTGGACTCCGCCGAGAAGAGACCATCACGGCAACTCACACAGTTGATTCATTTTAATTAAGTTAAGGTTCAAGTTATCTACAATCGGACATTAACAAATTCCCATTTGCCCATAACCGCGGGCACGGCTTTCGAAAGTTCAAATCCCTGCAGGGGAGTCCCAACTTAGCCCATGACAAGCTCTCACGGTCAACGAAGGAATAGACCTCCTCCCGAGACATTCCGTTCAGACTCGGCATCCCGGTTCTACAAGACAACTCCGACAATGGTAAAACAAGTACTGCAACACCACCCGTTGTATCGACAAATCCCGATAGGAGCTGCACATATCTCGTTCTCAGGGCACACCGGATAAGCTAAGCCGTACGGGAGCCAACGTAACCCAAGTTGCCAAGGGACGGCCCCGCACGGTGCTCTAGGTTGGACCAACGCTTAGAGGAGCACTGGCCCGGGGGTTTAAAATAAGATGACCCTTGAGTCCGCGAAACCCAAGGGAAAAGGCTAGGTGGCAAATGGTAAAACCAAGGTTGGGCATTGCTGGAGGAGTTTTATTCAAGGTGGACTGTCAAGGGGTTCCCATTATAACCCAACCGCGTAAGGAACGCAAAATCAGGGAACATAACACCGATATGACGGAAACTAGGGCGGCAAGAGTGGAACAAAAAACTAGGCGAGAGGCCGAGCCTTCCACCCTTTACCAAGTATATAGATGCATTAAGATAACAAGATAATATAATGATATCCCAACAAGTAAATAATGTTCCAACAAGGAACGGTCTGCAATCTTCACTTGCAACTAGCAACGCTATAAGAGGGGCTGAGCAAAGCGGTAACATAGCCAATCAACGGTTTGCTAGGACATGGTGGGTTAGAGGTTTGACATGGCAATTTGGGAGGCATGATAAGCAAGTGGTAGGCATCGTAGCATAGGCATAGCAAAAGAGCGAGCATCTAGCAAAACAAAGATAGTAGTGATTTCGAGGGTATGATCATCTTGCCTGCAAAGTTGTCAGAGTTGACTGGATCCTCGAAAGCAAACTCAACGGGCTCCTCGTTAGCGAACTCGTCTCCCGGCTCTACCCAAATAAGACAAACAAGCAACAAGGACACAATCAACCACGTGAAAAGCTCAAACAACATGATGCAAACATGGTATGCTATGCCGGATGCGATATGTGATGCATATGCAATATTTGACAAGGAGTGAATGAACCTGGCCTCAGCATGGAAATCCAAGTGTGCCACTGGAAAGATGAGATGAAATCGCTTGAAAACGATATAAAGATCACCGGAATCGGAGTTATGATCTGGAAATGGCAAGCAATTCAAATATGACACCGGTCTGCGATTTACAGCAAGTAGTCATCTAAAAGAAACAAGATGAACATGCTACAGCACCCAAACATGACAACAAAATACATGGTAGGGATCCATTCATGATGCTTAACAAAAGACTAGCACTGAGATACGACCAATTCATCCATTAACAGGTTCAAACAAGCATGGCAAAACTGCATTTGGTAAACAGATTTCAGACTTAGTGAAATTAACACTTGTCTGGAATTTCAGATCAGATAGCACTCTTCGGAGCATGAAAACACTATGCTACATGACCTGAACATGGCAAAGTAAAGAATGGAATGGAGCTACACAAAGAGCTTAACAAAAGTCCCTTAGTTACCTTGAGCCAAAAGGGATCAGAAAATACATTTGCAAGCATGTGAACATGGCAAAAACATAATCAGTTCTCAAACTTAGTGAAAACTTGAGCATGCTGAAAACAGATATCAAGTAGGCATGTTTACGAGCTCGATGCACTCACTACAGAGCATGTCATGACAATCTAAGCATACACCCATCAAGAATACACAAAATACAAGCTAGACATGGCAAGAACAAAAACATAGCATGCACGGATCAACTACAACATCCTCGGCAAAATCGCTAACAAGTAGACAATCTGCCCAGATTCACGAAATGACAAAAGTAGAGCTCGATTGACTCAAGCTAGGGTGCTCCATAATTGCAAACAAAGACATGGATGGATAGAGCACTACAAGATTAACAAAACATCCTTACTGATCATCCTCGAAAGAGGCACGGATCACTAGGAAACAGCATGAACATATGGCATAATGAGATAAACAGATCAAGGACTTAGTGGAAATGCTAAGTCCCTGAAATCAGCATAACGAATGCTCCACTTTGCAAGCTTGTGCTAGTCACCACACACATCACAAATATACATGGGTTGCACCTCTGGATAGATGGAAAAACATATAACAAAACACATGTAGAGCTCATGGGCATATCATGCACACAATAATCATGACAAAAATGACAAATATCTAATTGGAGCAGCAGATCTGACAATTATCTCAAATAGCATTCTTCTAACAGCATTTCGGGCATCAAGATGAACTCAAATGAAAATGATGCAATGAGATGAAATGATGTGCTCTCTGAGGTGAACATTTTGATATGCTATATGCCCAAAACGGAGCTACTGATGCAAAGTTACGATGCGATGAACAATGCCAAATAAATTAGGGTTTCGGGCAAAAGTCAACCCAGGCAATTTCTCAGATCTAGATCTAGCCGGGCGCGGACTTTGAGGCTCGCTGGAACTATTCACCAGCGACGGGGGCGCGGTGGTCGGAGCTGCCGGAGTCATCGGATTAGCTCACCGGAGCCGTATCCGGGCGAGGGGAGGCGAGGACGAGGCGGCGGCGGGTCGGCGAGGCCTCGGGGAGACGGCGGCCGGTGGCGTCGGGGTGCTGCAGGGCGGCGGTGCCTCGCCGGTGCGGCAAGGCCGGCAATGGCGCGCGGCGGCGCCAGGTACCAAGCGCGGGGACGGAGGAGGGCGCGGGGCGGTACGATAGATGGGCCCGGGAGGGCCTCCCGCAGGCCTGGCGGGCCCCGAGCGGCGACGGCGATGTGGGGCTCGCGGGAGCTGACGTGGCGGCGGCGGGTGGATCCGGACGTGTCCGACCGGACAAAAAAATGTCCGCCGGCGCGAGAGGTGGGTGGTTCTAGGGTTTCGTCCGTGAATTTTGAGGAGGGGGTCTATATATAGAGGTAGAGGCAGCTAGGAGTGTCCAAATGAGGTGCGGTTTTCGGCCACGCGATCATGATCGAACGCTCTAGATGATGGAGAAGGTTTTGGTGGGTTTTGGGCCAAATTGGAAGGGTGTTGGGCTGCAACACACACGAGGCCTTCTCGGTCCCTCGGTTAACCGTTGGAGCATCAAACGAAGTACAAATGGTACGAAACTTGACAGGCGGACTACCGGTAGTAAACCAAGGCCGCTTGGCAAGTCTCGGTCCAATCCGGAAATGTTCAGTCCCCACACACGAAACAAAGGTAGAAATGACCACCGGAGGAGAACGAAGCGCCGGAATGCAAAACGGACAACGGGGAAAATGCTCGAATGCATGAGATGAACACGTATGCAAATGCAATGCACATGATGACATGATATGAGATGCATGACAACGATAACAACACACGGAGATAAAAACATGAACCCGAGAAAATAAAATAACTTAACACCGCAAACGGCAAGAGTTGGATTACATAAAGGGAAAATCATATCCGGGGTGTTACAACACTCCACCACTACGAAAGGATCTCGTCCCGAGATCTAGGACTGAAAGAACGCCGGGTATTCAGAACGGAGGTGATCCTCGCGTTCCCAGGTAGCTTCACGGTCGGAATGGTGTGACCACTTGACTTTGAGGAATGTGATTGACTTGTTGCGAGTCTTGCGTTCAGTCTCTTCAAGAATAGCAACGGGGTGCTCACGATAAGAGAGATCTTCTTGGAGCTCAATGTCCTCGAAGTTGACGGTGCGGTCAGGAGTCTTGAAGCACTTTCGGAGCTGAGATACATGGAACACGTCATGAACATTTGCAAAGTTTGAAGGAAGCTCAAGTTGATAGGCGAGATCACCTCTCTTGCCGACGATCTTGAAAGGTCCCACGTATCTAGGGGCAAGCTTCCCTTTGATACCGAAGCCACGAGTACCTTTCATAGGAGAGACGCGGAGGTAAACATGATCTCCGATCTCAAAAGACAAATCACGGTGCTTACTATCATAGTAGCTCTTCTGGCGGGATTGGGCTGCTTTGAGGTTATCTTGAATGACTTTGCACATTTTCTCTGCCTCTGTGATTAAGTCATTTCCCAGAAGCTGACGTTCACCGGTTTCAGACCAATTGAGAGGGGTACGACACTTCCTGCCATACAGAATTTCAAATGGGGCCTTGCCCGAACTTGCTTTGAAACTGTTGTTGTAGGAGAATTCAGCATATGGAAGACAATCCTCCCACTTCATGCCGAAGGAGATCACACAAGCCCGGAGCATATCTTCAAGAATGTGGTTGACACGCTCGACTTGACCGCTAGTTTGAGGATGGAAAGCTGTGTTGAAGTGGATGTTGGTGCCCATGGCCTTCTGAAAAGAATCCCAAAACTTGGAGGTAAAGATGCTGCCACGGTCTGTAGATATCACTTGAGGAATACCGTGCAGAGAGACAATTCGAGAGGTATAGAGTTCCGCCAATTGAGCTGCAGTGATTGACTCTTTGATAGGTAGAAAGTGAACCACTTTGGTGAGTTTGTTGATGACCACGCATATGGCATCATTGCCACGCTTGGACTTTGGAAACCCAGTCACGAAGTCCATCTCAATGTGGTCAAACTTACATTCTGGAATGGCAAGAGGTTAGAGGAGACCCGCTGGCCTTTGGTGTTCTGCCTTCACTCTTTTGCAGACATCACACTCATTCACAAATTGAGCAATCTCGCGCTTCATTCGAGTCCACCAATAAGCCTGCTTGAGGTTCTGATACATCTTCGTGCTCCCAGGGTGGATGGAGAGGAGAGAATTGTGAGCCACATTCATGATCACTTTACAAAGGTCACCTGTGGGCACAACAATACGATCCTCGAAGAAGAGAGTATCCTTGTCATCAAGGCGGTAGCACTTGTACTTGGGTTGACTCTTGGCAATTCCAATCTTTACCTTTTTCACCATAGCATCAAGAAGCTGGGCTTGGCGAATCTGGTCTTCCAAGGTAGGAGAGATTTGAAGGTTGGCAAGGAAACATTGAGGAACAACTTGTAGATTAAGTTTACGGAAAGCTTCACAAAGCTCGGGTTGATAAGGCTTGAGAATCAGACTGTTGCAATAAGCCTTCCCGCTCAAAGCGTCAGCAATCTCATTGGCCTTGCCTGGAGTATACTCGATACTCGGATTATACTCTTGAATCATTTTGACCCATCGAGTCTGCCTGAGGTTGAGATTAGGCTGAGTGAAGATGTACTTGAGACTCTTGTGATTAGTGAAGATGTCCACTTTTCTTCCCAATAAGAGATGTCTCCAAGTCAAAAGAGCATACACAACTGCCGCCAACTTGAGATCATTAGTGGGGTAGTTCTTCTCGTTGGGCTTCAAC